>NC_083579.1:82867870-83152870 GCF_027579695.1 Neoarius graeffei | reverse complement strand
CCAGCCAGCCAGCCCCGGAGCGCCCGCCCGCCAGCCAGCCAGCCCCGGAGCGCCCGCCCGCCAGCCAGCCAGCCAGCCAGCCCCGGAGCGCCCGCCCGCCCGCCAGCCAGCCAGCCCCGGAGCGCCCGCCCGCCAGCCAGCCAGCCAGCCAGCCAGCCAGCCCCGGAGCGCCCGCCCGCCAGCCAGCCAGCCAGCCAGCCAGCCAGCCAGCCCCGGAGCGCCCGCCCGCCAGCCAGCCAGCCAGCCAGCCCCGGAGCGCCCGCCAGCCAGCCAGCCAGCCAGCCAGCCCCGGAGCGCCCGCCCGCCAGCCAGCCAGCCAGCCCCGGAGCGCCCGCCCGCCCGCCAGCCAGCCAGCCAGCCAGCCAGCCCCGGAGCGCCCGCCAGCCAGCCAGCCCCGGAGCGCCCGCCCGCCAGCCAGCCAGCCAGCCAGCCCCGGAACGCCCGCCCGCCAGCCAGCCAGCCAGCCAGCCCCGGAGCGCCCGCCCGCCAGCCAGCCAGCCAGCCAGCCCCGGAGCGCCCGCCCGCCAGCCAGCCAGCCAGCCAGCCCCGGAACGCCCGCCCGCCAGCCAGCCAGCCAGCCAGCCCCGGAGCGCCCGCCCGCCAGCCAGCCAGCCAGCCAGCCAGCCCCGGAGCGCCCGCCCGCCAGCCAGCCAGCCAGCCAGCCAGCCAGCCAGCCCCGGAGCGCCCGCCCGCCAGCCAGCCCCGGAGCGCCCGCCCGCCAGCCAGCCAGCCAGCCCCGGAGCGCCCGCCCGCCAGCCAGCCAGCCAGCCCCGGAGCGCCCGCCCGCCAGCCAGCCAGCCAGCCCCGGAGCGCCCGCCCGCCAGCCAGCCAGCCCGCCCCGGAGCGCCCGCCCGCCAGCCAGCCAGCCCGCCCCGGAGCGCCCGCCCGCCAGCCAGCCAGCCAGCCCCGGAGCGCCCGCCCGCCAGCCAGCCAGCCAGCCCCGGAGCGCCCGCCCGCCAGCCAGCCAGCCAGCCAGCCCCGGAGCGCCCGCCCGCCAGCCAGCCAGCCAGCCAGCCCCGGAGCGCCCGCCCGCCAGCCAGCCAGCCAGCCAGCCAGCCCCGGAACGCCCGCCCGCCAGCCAGCCAGCCAGCCAGCCCCGGAGCGCCCGCCCGCCAGCCAGCCAGCCAGCCAGCCCCGGAGCGCCCGCCCGCCAGCCAGCCCCGGAGCGCCCGCCCGCCAGCCAGCCAGCCAGCCAGCCCCGGAGCGCCCGCCCGCCAGCCAGCCAGCCAGCCAGCCCCGGAGCGCCCGCCCGCCAGCCAGCCAGCCAGCCAGCCCCGGAGCGCCCGCCCGCCAGCCAGCCAGCCAGCCAGCCCCGGAGCGCCCGCCCGCCAGCCAGCCAGCCAGCCAGCCCCGGAGCGCCCGCCCGCCAGCCAGCCAGCCAGCCAGCCCCGGAGCGCCCGCCCGCCAGCCAGCCAGCCAGCCCCGGAGCGCCCGCCCGCCAGCCAGCCAGCCAGCCCCGGAGCGCCCGCCCGCCAGCCAGCCAGCCAGCCCGCCAGCCAGCCAGCCAGCCAGCCAGCCAGCCCCGGAGCGCCCGCCCGCCAGCCAGCCAGCCCCGGAGCGCCCGCCCGCCAGCCAGCCAGCCAGCCAGCCAGCCCCGGAGCGCCCGCCCGCCAGCCAGCCAGCCAGCCAGCCAGCCCCGGAGCGCCCGCCCGCCAGCCAGCCAGCCAGCCAGCCAGCCCCGGAGCGCCCGCCCGCCAGCCAGCCAGCCAGCCAGCCCCGGAGCGCCCGCCCGCCAGCCAGCCAGCCAGCCAGCCCCGGAGCGCCCGCCCGCCAGCCAGCCAGCCAGCCAGCCCCGGAGCGCCCGCCCGCCAGCCAGCCAGCCAGCCAGCCAGCCCCGGAGCGCCCGCCCGCCAGCCAGCCAGCCCGCCACGGAGCGCGCGCTAGCCAGCCCCGGAGCGCCCACCAGCCAGCCAGCCCCGGAGCGCGCGCCAGCCAGCCCCGGAGCGCTAGCCAGCGCGCCAGCCAGCCCCGGAGCGCTAGCCAGCTAGCCAGCCAGCCCCGGAGCGCTCGCTCGCTCGCCAGCCAGCCAGCCCCGAAGCGCTAGCCAGCTAGCCAACCAGCCCCAAAGCGCTAGCCAGCCAGCTAGCCAGCCAGCCCCGGAGCGCTCGCTCACTCGCTCGCTCGCCAGCCCCGAAGCGCTAGCCAACCAGCCCCGAAGCGCTAGCCAGCCAGCTAGCCAGCCAGCCCCGGAGCACGCGCTCGCTCGCTCGCCAGCCAGCCAGCCCCGGAGCGCCCGCCCGCCAGCCAGCCAGCCAGCCAGCCAGCCAGCCCCGGAGCGCCCGCCCGCCAGCCAGCCAGCCAGCCAGCCCCGGAGCGCCCGCCCGCCAGCCAGCCAGCCAGCCAGCCAGCCCCGGAGCGCCCGCCCGCCAGCCAGCCAGCCAGCCAGCCAGCCCCGGAGCGCCCGCCCGCCAGCCAGCCAGCCAGCCAGCCCCGGAGCGCCCGCCCGCCAGCCAGCCAGCCAGCCAGCCAGCCAGCCCCGGAGCGCCCGCCCGCCAGCCAGCCAGCCAGCCAGCCCCGGAGCGCCCGCCCGCCAGCCAGCCAGCCAGCCAGCCCCGGAGCGCCCGCCCGCCAGCCAGCCAGCCAGCCAGCCCCGGAGCGCCCGCCCGCCAGCCAGCCAGCCAGCCCCGGAGCGCCCGCCCGCCAGCCAGCCAGCCAGCCAGCCAGCCAGCCCCGGAGCGCCCGCCCGCCAGCCAGCCAGCCAGCCCCGGAGCGCCCGCCCGCCAGCCAGCCAGCCAGCCCCGGAGCGCCCGCCCGCCAGCCAGCCAGCCAGCCCCGGAGCGCCCGCCCGCCAGCCAGCCAGCCAGCCAGCCAGCCAGCCCCGGAGCGCCCGCCCGCCAGCCAGCCAGCCAGCCCCGGAGCGCCCGCCCGCCCGCCAGCCAGCCAGCCAGCCCCGGAGCGCCCGCCCGCCCGCCAGCCAGCCAGCCAGCCCCGGAGCGCCCGCCCGCCAGCCAGCCAGCCAGCCCCGGAGCGCCCGCCCGCCAGCCAGCCAGCCAGCCCCGGAGCGCCCGCCCGCCAGCCAGCCAGCCAGCCCCGGAGCGCCCGCCCGCCAGCCAGCCAGCCAGCCCCGGAGCGCCCGCCCGCCAGCCAGCCAGCCAGCCAGCCAGCCAGCCAGCCCCGGAGCGCCCGCCCGCCCGCCAGCCAGCCAGCCAGCCCCGGAGCGCCCGCCCGCCCGCCAGCCAGCCAGCCAGCCCCGGAGCGCCCGCCCGCCAGCCAGCCAGCCAGCCCCGGAGCGCCCGCCCGCCAGCCAGCCAGCCAGCCCCGGAGCGCCCGCCCGCCAGCCAGCCAGCCAGCCCCGGAGCGCCCGCCAGCCAGCCAGCCAGCCCCGGAGCGCCCGCCCGCCAGCCAGCCAGCCAGCCCCGGAGCGCCCGCCAGCCAGCCAGCCAGCCCCGGAGCGCCCGCCCGCCAGCCAGCCAGCCAGCCAGCCAGCCCCGGAGCGCCCGCCCGCCAGCCAGCCAGCCAGCCAGCCAGCCAGCCCCGGAGCGCCCGCCCGCCAGCCAGCCAGCCAGCCAGCCAGCCCCGGAGCGCCCGCCCGCCAGCCAGCCAGCCAGCCAGCCAGCCCCGGAGCGCCCGCCCGCCAGCCAGCCAGCCAGCCAGCCAGCCCCGGAGCGCCCGCCCGCCAGCCAGCCAGCCCGCCACGGAGCGCGCGCTAGCCAGCCCCGGAGCGCCCACCAGCCAGCCAGCCCCGGAGCGCGCGCCAGCCAGCCCCGGAGCGCTAGCCAGCGCGCCAGCCAGCCCCGGAGCGCTAGCCAGCTAGCCAGCCAGCCCCGGAGCGCTCGCTCGCTCGCCAGCCAGCCAGCCCCGAAGCGCTAGCCAGCTAGCCAACCAGCCCCAAAGCGCTAGCCAGCCAGCTAGCCAGCCAGCCCCGGAGCGCTCGCTCACTCGCTCGCTCGCCAGCCCCGAAGCGCTAGCCAACCAGCCCCGAAGCGCTAGCCAGCCAGCTAGCCAGCCAGCCCCGGAGCACGCGCTCGCTCGCTCGCCAGCCAGCCAGCCCCGGAGCGCCCGCCCGCCAGCCAGCCAGCCAGCCAGCCCCGGAGCGCCCGCCCGCCAGCCAGCCAGCCAGCCAGCCAGCCCCGGAGCGCCCGCCCGCCAGCCAGCCAGCCAGCCAGCCAGCCCCGGAGCGCCCGCCCGCCAGCCAGCCAGCCAGCCAGCCAGCCCCGGAGCGCCCGCCCGCCAGCCAGCCAGCCAGCCAGCCAGCCAGCCCCGGAGCGCCCGCCCGCCAGCCAGCCAGCCAGCCAGCCCCGGAGCGCCCGCCCGCCAGCCAGCCAGCCAGCCAGCCAGCCCCGGAGCGCCCGCCCGCCAGCCAGCCAGCCCGCCAGCCAGCCAGCCAGCCCGCCAGCCAGCCAGCCAGCCCCGGAGCGCCCGCCCGCCAGCCAGCCAGCCAGCCCCGGAGCGCCCGCCCGCCAGCCAGCCAGCCAGCCAGCCAGCCAGCCCCGGAGCGCCCGCCCGCCAGCCAGCCAGCCAGCCCCGGAGCGCCCGCCCGCCCGCCAGCCAGCCAGCCAGCCCCGGAGCGCCCGCCCGCCAGCCAGCCAGCCAGCCCCGGAGCGCCCGCCCGCCAGCCAGCCAGCCAGCCCCGGAGCGCCCGCCCGCCAGCCAGCCAGCCAGCCCCGGAGCGCCCGCCCGCCAGCCAGCCAGCCAGCCCCGGAGCGCCCGCCAGCCAGCCAGCCAGCCCCGGAGCGCCCGCCCGCCAGCCAGCCAGCCAGCCAGCCAGCCCCGGAGCGCCCGCCCGCCAGCCAGCCAGCCAGCCAGCCAGCCCCGGAGCGCCCGCCCGCCAGCCAGCCAGCCAGCCAGCCAGCCCCGGAGCGCCCGCCCGCCAGCCAGCCAGCCAGCCAGCCAGCCCCGGAGCGCCCGCCCGCCAGCCAGCCAGCCCCGGAGCGCCCGCCCGCCAGCCAGCCAGCCCCGGAGCGCCCGCCCGCCAGCCAGCCAGCCCCGGAGCGCCCGCCCGCCAGCCAGCCAGCCCCGGAGCGCCCCGCCCGCCAGCCAGCCAGCCCCGGAGCGCCCGCCCGCCAGCCAGCCAGCCAGCCAGCCCCGGAGCGCCCGCCAGCCAGCCAGCCAGCCCCGGAGCGCCCGCCCGCCAGCCAGCCAGCCCCGGAGCGCCCGCCCGCCAGCCCGCCCGCCAGCCAGCCAGCCCCGGAGCGCCCGCCCGCCAGCCAGCCAGCCAGCCAGCCAGCCCCGGAGCGCCCGCCCGCCAGCCAGCCAGCCAGCCAGCCAGCCCCGGAGCGCCCGCCCGCCAGCCAGCCAGCCAGCCCCGGAGCGCCCGCCCGCCAGCCAGCCAGCCAGCCCCGGAGCGCCCGCCCGCCAGCCAGCCAGCCAGCCAGCCAGCCCCGGAGCGCCCGCCCGCCAGCCAGCCAGCCCCGGAGCGCCCGCCCGCCAGCCAGCCAGCCCCGGAGCGCCCGCCCGCCAGCCAGCCAGCCCCGGAGCGCCCGCCCGCCAGCCAGCCAGCCAGCCAGCCCCGGAGCGCCCGCCCGCCAGCCAGCCAGCCAGCCAGCCCCGGAGCGCCCGCCCGCCAGCCAGCCAGCCCGCCACGGAGCGCGCGCTAGCCAGCCCCGGAGCGCCCACCAGCCAGCCAGCCCCGGAGCGCGCGCCAGCCAGCCCCGGAGCGCTAGCCAGCGCGCCAGCCAGCCCCGGAGCGCTAGCCAGCTAGCCAGCCAGCCCCGGAGCGCTCGCTCGCTCGCCAGCCAGCCAGCCCCGAAGCGCTAGCCAGCTAGCCAACCAGCCCCAAAGCGCTAGCCAGCCAGCTAGCCAGCCAGCCCCGGAGCGCTCGCTCACTCGCTCGCTCGCCAGCCCCGAAGCGCTAGCCAACCAGCCCCGAAGCGCTAGCCAGCCAGCTAGCCAGCCAGCCCCGGAGCACGCGCTCGCTCGCTCGCCAGCCAGCCAGCCCCGGAGCGCCCGCCCGCCAGCCAGCCAGCCAGCCAGCCAGCCAGCCCCGGAGCGCCCGCCCGCCAGCCAGCCAGCCAGCCAGCCCCGGAGCGCCCGCCCGCCAGCCAGCCAGCCAGCCAGCCAGCCCCGGAGCGCCCGCCCGCCAGCCAGCCAGCCAGCCAGCCAGCCCCGGAGCGCCCGCCCGCCAGCCAGCCAGCCAGCCAGCCAGCCAGCCAGCCCCGGAGCGCCCGCCCGCCAGCCAGCCAGCCAGCCAGCCCCGGAGCGCCCGCCCGCCAGCCAGCCAGCCAGCCAGCCCCGGAGCGCCCGCCCGCCAGCCAGCCAGCCAGCCAGCCAGCCCCGGAGCGCCCGCCCGCCAGCCAGCCAGCCAGCCAGCCCCGGAGCGCCCGCCCGCCAGCCAGCCAGCCAGCCCCGGAGCGCCCGCCCGCCAGCCAGCCAGCCAGCCAGCCAGCCAGCCCCGGAGCGCCCGCCCGCCAGCCAGCCAGCCAGCCCCGGAGCGCCCGCCCGCCAGCCAGCCAGCCAGCCCCGGAGCGCCCGCCCGCCAGCCAGCCAGCCAGCCAGCCAGCCAGCCCCGGAGCGCCCGCCCGCCAGCCAGCCAGCCAGCCCCGGAGCGCCCGCCCGCCCGCCAGCCAGCCAGCCAGCCCCGGAGCGCCCGCCCGCCCGCCCGCCAGCCAGCCAGCCAGCCCCGGAGCGCCCCGCCCGCCAGCCAGCCAGCCAGCCCCGGAGCGCCCGCCCGCCAGCCAGCCAGCCAGCCCCGGAGCGCCCGCCCGCCAGCCAGCCAGCCAGCCCCGGAGCGCCCGCCCGCCAGCCAGCCAGCCAGCCCCGGAGCGCCCGCCCGCCCGCCAGCCAGCCAGCCCCGGAGCGCCCGCCCGCCCGCCAGCCAGCCAGCCAGCCAGCCAGCCCCGGAGCGCCCGCCAGCCAGCCAGCCCCGGAACGCCCGCCCGCCCGCCCGCCAGCCAGCCAGCCCCGGAACGCCCGCCCGCCCGCCCGCCAGCCAGCCAGCCCCGGAACGCCCGCCCGCCCGCCAGCCAGCCAGCCAGCCCCGGAGCGCCCGCCAGCCAGCCAGCCCCGGAACGCCCGCCCGCCCGCCAGCCAGCCAGCCAGCCCCGGAGCGCCCGCCCGCCAGCCAGCCAGCCAGCCCCGGAGCGCCCGCCCGCCAGCCAGCCAGCCAGCCCCGGAGCGCCCGCCCGCCAGCCAGCCAGCCAGCCCCGGAGCGCCCGCCCGCCAGCCAGCCAGCCAGCCCCGGAGCGCCCGCCCGCCAGCCAGCCAGCCCGCCAGCCAGCCAGCCAGCCCCGGAGCGCCCGCCCGCCAGCCAGCCAGCCAGCCCCGGAGCGCCCGCCCGCCAGCCAGCCAGCCAGCCCCGGAGCGCCCGCCCGCCAGCCAGCCAGCCAGCCCGCCAGCCAGCCAGCCAGCCCCGGAGCGCCCGCCCGCCAGCCAGCCAGCCAGCCCCGGAGCGCCCGCCCGCCAGCCAGCCAGCCAGCCCCGGAGCGCCCGCCCGCCAGCCAGCCAGCCAGCCCCGGAGCGCCCGCCCGCCAGCCAGCCAGCCAGCCCCGGAGCGCCCGCCCGCCAGCCAGCCAGCCAGCCCCGGAGCGCCCGCCCGCCAGCCAGCCAGCCAGCCCCGGAGCGCCCGCCCGCCCGCCAGCCAGCCAGCCCCGGAGCGCCCGCCCGCCAGCCAGCCAGCCAGCCCCGGAGCGCCCGCCCGCCCGCCAGCCAGCCAGCCCCGGAGCGCCCGCCCGCCAGCCAGCCAGCCAGCCAGCCAGCCAGCCCCGGAGCGCCCGCCCGCCAGCCAGCCAGCCAGCCAGCCCCGGAGCGCCCGCCCGCCAGCCAGCCAGCCAGCCCCGGAGCGCCCGCCCGCCAGCCAGCCAGCCAGCCCCGGAGCGCCCGCCCGCCAGCCAGCCAGCCAGCCCCGGAGCGCCCGCCCGCCAGCCAGCCAGCCAGCCCCGGAGCGCCCGCCCGCCAGCCAGCCAGCCAGCCCGCCAGCCAGCCAGCCCCGGAGCGCCCGCCCGCCAGCCAGCCAGCCAGCCAGCCAGCCAGCCCCGGAGCGCCCGCCCGCCAGCCAGCCAGCCAGCCAGCCAGCCCCGGAGCGCCCGCCCGCCAGCCAGCCAGCCAGCCAGCCAGCCCCGGAGCGCCCGCCCGCCAGCCAGCCAGCCAGCCAGCCCGCCCCGGAGCGCCCGCCCGCCAGCCAGCCCGCCCCGGAGCGCCCGCCCGCCCGCCAGCCCGCCCCGGAGCGCCCGCCAGCCAGCCCGCCCGCCCGCCAGCCAGCCCGCCAGCCAGCCAGCCACGGAGCGCGCGCTAGCCAGCCCCGGAGCGCCCACCAGCCAGCCAGCCCCGGAGCGCGCGCCAGCCAGCCCCGGAGCGCTAGCCAGCCAGCCCCGGAGCGCTAGCCAGCCAGCCAGCCAGCCCCGGAGCGCTAGCCAGCTAGCCAGCCAGCCCCGGAGCGCTCGCTCGCTCGCCAGCCAGCCAGCCCCGAAGCGCTAGCCAGCTAGCCAACCAGCCCCAAAGCGCTAGCCAGCCAGCTAGCCAGCCAGCCCCGGAGCGCTCGCTCACTCGCTCGCTCGCCAGCCCCGAAGCGCTAGCCAACCAGCCCCGAAGCGCTAGCCAGCCAGCTAGCCAGCCAGCCCCGGAGCACGCGCTCGCTCGCTCGCCAGCCAGCCAGCCCCGGAGCGCTCGCTCGCTCGCCCGCCAGCCAGCCAGCCAGCCCCGGAGCGCTCGCTCGCTCGCCCCGGAGCGCCAGGCGGCCCCGGAGCGCCAGGCGGCCCCGGAGCGCCAGGCGGCCCCGGAGCGCCAGGCGGCCCCGGAGCGCCAGGCGGCCAGGCGGCCCCGGAGCGCTAGCCGGCCAGCCCGCCCCGGAGCGCTAGCCGGCCAGCCCGCCCCGGAGCGCTAGCCGGCCAGCCAGCCAGCCAGCCCCGGAGCGCTAGCCGGCCAGCCAGCCAGCCAGCCCCGGAGCGCTAGCCAGCCAGCCAGCCAGCCCCGGAGCGCGCTCAGTAAACTAGTAAATACAGTAAAGGAAAAACTTATAACGGGCCATGTCTCAACAGACTAAGAAGTTATTTCAATGACATTTAATAACATTTTGTTTATCCTGAGGACCGAATGAAAATGTGAACAAACCTTAGCTGTCAGTGAACAATCCTGGTGGAAGCAGGTAAACGTCGTTCTCTAAGCCTGCTAACCTCAATTTTTGCAAATACCTCTCCCTCTGCTCGCCCTGTAAATGCCCTACGTCGCTGGATAGTGAAGGTGTTTTCTGCATCTCGCTCCTTTTTCTTTTATGTTTTTCGTTTGTCGCCTTCCTCGCATTCAAACTGATTCGAGCCGTGCCGTCCAAAATGGCAGCGTCACATGACTTGGTCACGTGAGTGAAATACCTCAATAGTGGACAACTTGAAGGTCTTTCGACAAACACAGCATCTTGTTTCAACGTCGCTTCCAGGAACCTCCCTCACCCAATCACAATATCTTTCATCTGAAAGCCACTGCTGATTAAAACGACACTTCCCCATGCTGCGATTCGCAGAGTCTCCTCTCCACCACGGACTCCGATGATTGCGCCGGTGCGAAAATGTATCAATATTGTTTCTCTCTTTGCGCATACTCCAAGAAATTCACTGATGTTACGCAAAACCCACGTTTTCACATTGTAGAATAGTATGAGTAAATTTAAGACCTTTGTTTAAAAAATTAAGACTTGGGCAAAGCAATTTAAGACTTTTTAAGGCCTTAATTTTGGAATATTAAATTTAAGACTTTTAAGACCCCACGGCTACCATGTTGACATTTAGAAAAGAAACATACCAAGTGTAAATTAATACGTTTCTTGTTTTTTGTTTTTTTTTTGTGTGTGTGTGAGAGTGAGAGAGAAGCTACCATGTTGTGCATGCAGCAGTGTCAAGGAAAACTTGGTACAGTTTTTCTCAACTGCATTTGGGAAAACAGACTATAATGGAATGTTGTTGATGACGACTAATATGTGTACAGGGTTTCTGCAGGCTTGAACAAGTTCAATTTAAGACTTTTTAAGACCATAACAGGTTAAATTTAAGACTTATGCTGCACAAAAAAAAAAAAAAAAATTGGGAGAGCCTGAATTACTTTCGAAATAACAAAATTTATCATCATTCACCAATGAACTCATTACATCCCTAGGGTGCGCTCTTGCATTAATGAGGAACTAAGTTGCAGTGGAGCCAAAGACATCCCGCAAATCACTTGAGGATGAGGCATTCGATTCCGTACGGTTTGCGTGTTGTAACGTTACAGTTTGCACGGAGTTAGCTGATACACCGTCTCGAGATGTGCTTGGACCTGACAACGGTGAACAAAATTGAGTGATGGCATGCGAATGTTGCAGACTTTTATGGGCAGCCTGGTGCTTCTCCGCTTTCGCGTGCGATTCTGGTGCCTTTACACCCAGGGTGCTGAGTTTGAGTGTTCTTTTGCACAATGCGCAGTACGCCTCAAACGGATTGTTTGGTACACGTTTTAACCAGTCTACGAAATCATTGCGTTCAAGCCAGCAGTCGTTAAACTTGCATTTGCCCATTTTGCTACAAACCGTGACAATAGGGCTGTGCGATATGGGAAAAAATGAATATCCCGACACATTTTCTCCATTTCACGATATACGATATATATATCTCGATATATTTAAATCTCCTCTAAAGGACCCCATGAAATCTAACTTTTACTCTTTACTGTTTTCACTACAATCCCTGCAGATTAAATAACATTCTTGGTTAACTTTACAGGTGGTTTTCAACAACACATTTTAAATTTTCATGTTGGTGATTAATCACAATTGACTTGAAATAAGAATATTTTTATTCAACAAAGATGTGGCACAAACTGCAAAAACAAAGGGGCAATACAATACAGAGCTGCTCAGAGCTCAAAATCAATAAAGTGCAAGCTCAACACTGAGAAAGACATTTAGCCTAAATAAGAAAAGTTATTTTAAAAAAAATAGATCTCCAAGCTATTAACCCGACTACTGAGAACCACTAGAACATTCACAATAGAGAGAGAGATCTGCAAAACAATTTCACTCTTTGCACACTTTTGAACTGAGTGTTTTCTGGCTCTGCCTCTCAGATGTGTAGAATTCCGGTATTGCCTTCTCTGTAAAATGTCTGCGACCAGGCAACTCATATTTGGGATCAAGTGTGTTTAGTAATTGTTGGAAGCCTGGTTTTTCCACTATACTAACTGGGATCATGTCTTCGGCAATGAAGTTAGTGATTGCATCCGTTATAGCTCTCCATCTCTGACTCATTTTCTCATATGGGGTGGCTTTGGAGAACGAGGCCGCTATGGTCATTTGTTTAGCTCGTGGTGGGTTTTAGCTCATGGGCAAGTAGTTCAGAGTTTAAGAGACTCTTCATACTGTACCGGGTGAGTTTTAGGTGATGGAACATATTTGTCGTACTGCTACCTTTCGTGATGACAGGTTTTTTTGCACACTTTACAAACTGACATTTGCTGTTCCACGTCCTCTTTGTGATATCCAAAAAATGCCAGATGACTGACCCCTTACTAGTTCTTTTAGGAACCAATTTGTCCGCTTCCATTTTTAATTTGTCGCTGAAATTGACAGAGCTTACACGGTAGCCTACGCAACACCAGCAACTGCACGAACTGAGTCAGCACTGTAAACCGGAACCAGGAAATCTTCCCGCCGGCAGTGTTGCCAGATACTGCTGACGTTTTCCAGCCCAAAATATGTTCAAAACCCGCCAAAACGCACTTAAAACCGCCCAATTTGGCAACACAACCGAAACTAGAAAGTCTTCCCGGAAGTTCCTTTCAGCACCTAGATGCCAACCAATCCCGGGTGACATCTAGGTGCTGAAAGGAACTTCCGGGAAGATTTTCTACGTGCAGAATAATTCTGCACGTAACCTAGGTCTTAAATTACCCAAATGAGACTTTAGACCAACAGTGCAAAATATCTCTGTATTTTAGACTTTTTTAGGCCTAAAATTGAAAATGTGTAATTTTAGACTTTTTTAGACTCCGCGGACACCCTGTGTGTAATACAGGAAGCTGACCATGTTTAGGAGTCGTTATGGGAGGACCTATGTTGGTGACTACCTGGGTTTGTGATTTTATGGGACTTTCATGAATAATTATACAATAAAAGAAATATTTGCTTGAGCATTACTTTATTTACTTGAGCACTGAGGTGTTACTAGTATTTTTATTAACAGGTAAGTTCCACCACACTGGCTAAAAGAACCAATGTCGGACTGCATTGTGCTCAAACTTGCGATTTACACCACTACTCCACATATCTGCGAGAAGAAATTGATATTAATTGGAGCTACCTTCATCTAGTCATCATATTTTGCTACATAAAAATATACAATATTTATAATAAAATTTATGACAAACTCACAACCGAGGAGTCTCCACTGTTCTTGGCTTCCTCTCGGTTCACCAGCTCTCCCTGGCAGGGGCCGAAGTGTGCACCTACTGGAACAGTCTCCCCCTTATTAAACACTCCCAGGCCTGCATCAGGAATACTGGACTTCTGGATTTCTAGCCCAGGAGGAAGTGTTTGTCTGGCTCGGTCAGGGACTCCCATGGGAACAGGAGTATCGGGGATGAAGAGGGGTGGCCCATGAACCTCGCATTTGTTGAGGAAGAAGGATTTGCAAACTTCACAGTCTGGGAGTAGAGAAAACACAACAGGAAGAAATGAGGCCCAAATGTGTGTGTCTATCTAAGACCATATACGGTACATTAGTACTGTATAAAGATTATCCTAAGAAAGCTTGTGTAGGTACAATCACAGTTACTATTAATATTAAGTGATCAATCTCATTAAATCAGTCTCATTAAATTTGAAGGTTAATAATTATATTGAATCAATCCCATTGAATCGTTTAATTTGACTCATTTGAATCATACCATAGAATCCTTCAAGTGAATCATTCAGTGAATCGTTTAGTGAATCATTTAGTGAATCGTTTCATTAATCCTGGATAAATTACCCAACAGCTAAATTATGGTACATTTCCAAATTATTATTGATCACTTACCATATTACATAAATCATCTGCACCTTTTTGAATTCTTTGAGAGATTGGGGACTTCGGAAATATTTATTGGAATACAAATAAAACACAGTTTGTTCAATAAATGAATTTATTATAACAAAGATAAAAAATAAAATGAATAATGTCAGCAGATATATTCAAATATGATGGTCATATATGTGTGTAAGAGCGCGCGCGCGCGTGTGTGTGTGAGTGAGTGAGTGAGAGAGGGCTATAAAAGTTTGGAATGTTCTGTGAAAGGGAGAGCCAGGGTGTGTGGGGAATGTTATCTGAGGTGTTGGGGGGAAGGTGAGTCCCCCTCGTGATTTGCCTTGAGACAAAGGAATTCCACCTACTTTATAACATTATCAAATTCACTGAAATCTTGATAAGGTCAAAATGTATAATAAGAATGAAATTGAGGATATTAGTAAGGAATAAGAGAGAGAGAGAGAGACATGCACAGCCTATCTAATTGAGATATTAAAACAAAACAGATCAATTCAACATACTGCGTGTTTAACAGTGTAACAGATAAACCTGGGTTTAAATTCACACTATTTCAATAAAAGCTAAATTCCTAAGACTATCTTAATTTATGCCCAAATATATTTTACTCAATATCTTGCCTCTAGCAAAGTTCTGAGATGATGTTCGCCGTTGCAGAGCTTCGCTGTTCATGAAGCACGCGAGTCGATTCCGTGGACGGAGAACTTCTCTTGATCCGACGCGTCGTGGCTCGTGATGAGGAGGAAAGTCTCTGATCAGAATAATATGCACAGCACCTTTGAGTTAAAAAGGATTCAATCGCTTATTAACTTTTAATTAAAACTGCGTTTGAGTGGCAGTCGTGATGTCACTTCTAATACGAATGAACCGGTTGTAACTCACTGAGTTTAAAATCGCGCGACTCTAGAGTTTATCTTGGCCAAGGGTAAGAAATCGGGCTGAATGATGGATCTTGCAAGAAAGGAAGAAAAAGACGTCTTTATGGTGGAGGGCATCTCTATATGCGTCTAGATGGCTCGGATCCAAATGCGAGACACAAAGAGCTGGGAGCTTCCGCCTGGACTTATGCCCTCCTGGAGGATGACGTAGATGATCCCGCCCAGGCGTGACGTAGGTCACGTGGAAGTTGGCTGGGAGTTGTAGTTCTTAGACACAAAACGGCGGACTGTACCTACACTTGCCAGTAAGGTTCACTGAGCATCTGGTTGAGACGAGAGGTGTCCATCAGGACTGGGATCAAACAGGACACAACAAGGTACCAGTATTGGCAAAAAATATGGAAACACCTACCAAAATGACAAAACAACACAATTTGACCTTTTGTTCTCAAGTTCTCTTAATAAACTAAACATTTTCATCATAAACAAATGTTACAAGTAACCAGAGTAAATCATTCTAAAATATCATCAATATTTGGTATGGAACCCCTTGACACTGAAGTGCACGGACACCATCAGGTATGCCTTCATAAAGTTTATGAATAAAATCAAGTGGAATTGATCTCCATATGTCTTGCAACACTTCCCAGAGCTGTGGCGGATTTGAAGGAGCCCTTTTCACCTTCTCTCGCTCCATGTAGTTCCAGACTTGCTCAATTATATTCATGTCAGGACTTTGGGCTGGCCAATCAAGAATTGTCAAGCTGACATCCTGTTCTTTGTTTTGTAAATACTGTTTAACCATCCTGGCTGTGTGTTTTGGGTCCTTATCTTGCTGGAAGATAAAGTTGTTGCCAATGAGAGCTCTTCCAGAAGGCACAGCATGATGGATAAGGATTTGTCTGTACTTGTCAGCAGTGAGGGTCCCATCTATTTTGTAGAGATGACCAACTCCATTGTAGGTGATGGCTCCCCATAGTTGCAGGACCCCTCCGCCATGTTTTACTGTGGGAGAAATACAGTTTTGCCTTGTATCTTTCTCCCTTTCTGCACCTGACTTACTGTTGCATAGCGTTGCCAAATAATTCAAATCTCTTCTCATCTGAGAACATGACCCTTTTCCACTGCTCAGAAGTCCAACTCCTGTGAATTTTTGCCCAGTTAAGTCTCTTCTGCTTATTTCCACCTCTCAACAAAAGTTTTGCGCACCGACACATGACCTTTGAGGCCTTCTGCGGAGAGAGTCTTCCTAACCAGGTGTGGGGAGACATCCTTGCCTGTAGCATCTTGGAGGTCCTGTGCCAGTTCCTTGCTGGATTTCTTCCTCTCTCGTAGGGATGTAGTCTTGAGGTACTGGACATCAGCTTTAGTCAACTACTTCTTCCTTCCTCTGCCTGAAATGTTCTTGAAGTTCAGTCTTCTGGTGATGCTTGAGGCATTTCCAGACAGCACTGTGGGTCACATGCAGTTTCTTTGCTATGGCTCATTATGAATGGCCCTCCTCCCACAAAACTTTCATCCTAATATGCTGCTCTTCTGTAGTTTCTCTCTCTGATGCCATTTCTGCCTGTTGCCTGGCTGTAGTCAGAGGATAAATATTTTTCTAATGAATTCTTTGTAGAGACCACATGATTTCATACCTGCCAACCTTGAAAAAATTTTATGAGTACAATTTTACAATTTCATGAGTACCCCCCCTCGCATCAACCTCACCCCAACCCGGTGCGCATGCGCCCCCACAGACCACAACCAGCAGACCAAAAACACACTTTCAATCCAGTTGTATTGATTGACCTTGGGAACATAGTTCAGTTTTGTAAAACATTCCTATTGATAGACTTTGGGAAACTGTTATTGATAGCTCTTGGGAACTTCCTTCTGTTTTGAAAAGCACAACAAACACTAAATGCATGTGCAAATGAAATGAAATTAAACCAGAGCCACTCTTTCAAAATAAATAACACCACATTAAATTAATACAGTATGTAAAAAAGGCACTTTCAACACAAAACATGGTATGCACAAATTTCCCATGCAATAGGGTTAGACTTTTGCATTTTTTAACATGTTGGAAGTATATTGCATTATACAGTAAAAATATTGCATTATACAGTACACTGCAGTATTTTGTAGTATGCCTTTTTCATGTGCAAACTATTGCATTTGCATTCGAAATACTGCATTTACTGCCGTAATACTGTAGAAAAAAGCATTTGATACTGCAGTACCACGCAGGTTTTTTCATAAGAGGGATGACCAATTTTCGACTTCACATCATCTGCAAACATTCTAGGCTACCATTGACAGAAGTTACCGACTGCCCTTAAGATACACAACACGCTACGTTTTGTTGAGCACATCAATAAAGTGGTACTTGTCATAGTGATTCAATGAGAGCGCGAGAGGAATTGTAATCAGGTTTCGTTGGTTACCGCATCATATATGCAACCTCGAGTGACGGCTTCGAAGTTAAATGAAGAACTAGCCTGTACTGTTGGTGTTGTAAATGCACAAAATAACGGCTAGGAAGCTCGAGTACACGTGAAACACAACTGTTTCTGTTACAAATATAGGAAGGCCGTGCATAACAGTAAAAGTGTTACGCACTGCCTTCCAGTTAGCTAAAACTTCTTATTGCAGTACTTTAACGGGCGTGTGTGGGACGGTGTTAGCATACCTGTTGCTCCTTGGTGACTGATGTCTATATCAATCTTGCACACCGTGCAGAATGCATGGCTGGGTAACTGCGACCGTGTGAGACAAGGCCACCTCTCCCGATAGCTTTCCAGAAATCTTTGGGGTTTCCGAACACGTTTGGCGCTCGGTTCGGGCTCCATATGTTCAGTTTTTGTCTGAAACATGCATGTGGGAAAGCCTGAAGTATTGCAGCATATTGAGTTGGTGAACGAGTATAACGTTCACGAGGGGTTAACAATGTCGGTTTATTGGGCTGACCTAATGTTTTTATTTTACCTTTCCAGTGATCTTTGCAGAATGGATTGTTGACCATCATTGATGAAATCTCTCTTCTCTAACCGACGTTTCAATCCCCGACTCGCTCTAGCCACCTGGCTGCACCGCTGCACTCAAGTCAGCGACGCGAAGGAGGAAGGGGAGGGGGTGAAGAGGGCAGAGCCACACGCTCTGGAAGAGGGGCGGGGGGATTGGGCAAAGCGTTCCATTCTGGCTTTGAGTTTTCTCACAGATCAGCGGTATCAACTTCAGCGAGAACTTGACTGAAATGCGAGTTCGGACGATATGCATACTGAAATGCGAGTTCGGACGATATGCGTACTTTTTAATGTGAAAACGTACAGTCGTACAATGAGGTAAAAATTCGTAGCGGCTATGCAAGATGCGTACAGGTTGGCAGGTATGTGATTTAGTTAATGGTTTTCACCTGTGGAATAATTAGCATATCAGGGTAGGATTGCCCAACAAGGAGTGATTAAGGTTGGTTTTGGGGCTAAACTAAAAAAGATACCATTTCCAATATTTTATGATGTTTATCGCACAACGATGGCCAAAACTGCTAGTGTTTTCATGGTTAAAGTATAAAATTGTGGTTAAAAGGTGTCTCTGTATCTTCTTAATGCATTTCAGTTGTCTTCAGTGCAGATTCTGATGTCATTTGCATGGATTAAGTATGCAAAAATCGATCTTTTCCTAGGCATTTCCATATTTTGTGCCAGTACTGGATACGAGTATGAGGGGTTTTTTTTTACTTCCTTGTGGGAGTAAACAAAATGGTCAGATACGAAGCCTGCAGGGCAAAATAAGACGAATGTTCATTAACATGACTGTGGCACTGCATGATGTATTTACAGTATTCTCTTAGGACTTGCCTGGTCAGGGTTGTTTTAAATTCAGCTACTTGTTTGCTTATCTTCTGGGGAACAGAATTTCCCAAATTTGTTATGAAATCACATGCAGGTACAAACAAAATTAACTGTCCACACAGTAAGAAAGAAAGTAAGTAAATAAAAATAGTCCAACGCACATCACTATTTGAGCTTGCTGACAATTATGGCATTTCTAAATCTAGACATTTTTCCCCCCCAATGCCATCCATAGAGGATTCATATTTAATTAAAAAAAAAAAAAACACAACACCCCCCACACACACACACACACCAAATGGCAATTTAAGCATAACTAATTTGCTGAAGAAAACCATTGGACCCAGAGGAAACCTACACTGACGGGGGAGAACTTGCAAAACTTCACACAGACAGCAACCCGAGCTTAGAATCGAATCCAGGACCCTGGAGCTGTGCCACTGTGATGCCCCGAAATCCATATATTTGGACTCCTGTCTCTCACACCCACTGTCTCTTATTGAACATCCCATTCCAGGGGCATAATGAGGGGCATACTCTCTGTCCCCTATTAAATCACAGCTGGTTGGGATCTTCTGCGAGCTTATGCATGTGGTGAACAGAGCACATAGCACTGTCCTCCAGGTGTGTTTTGCTATCATGACACAGTATAGCGAACCCCAGCCAGACAATGATGAAGCTTACTGATGTTTCAAGAAGCATTTATTATGTTCAGCCGTCATCCTTAATTTGAACACAAATATACTTCCTTTCCTTCACAAACACCGTAAGAGCTGCAGATGGATAAATAAAATAAGCTCTCACAAGCATAAACCTTTCCATAATGCCAGTTAACCACACGTGTACATTTATCAAATATTCACTCACACATAAATCGGTCAAAGCACATGAAAAGCTAGAAAACCAGCATTAACACGACATTACAGCTTATCCATGTAGCACCCTTTCGCATAAGCTAACCTTAGCATGGCTAATACAACAACGATATATGTAAACACCCTTTCGGCAGTTAATTAGGATAACACATCACAGCAAACAGTCATAAAAAGTTGAAACACACAATACCTTGTTCCCATTTCCAGTTAGGCGCTTAATTATCCATAATGAAACTTTACATTGCAAGGCAACATCTTCAAAACACCTTTTCCTTCCGTATACTCTTCAATTAGCTGCCGTTCATGTGTGAACGCCTATGGGCAAGTTGCTGACTCTCAGATGAGAGTACGCCAGAAGGGCTTCAAAATAAAAGAACTGAAAACGTAAAAGGCACTAACAAAAATAAAACTTACAGGAAGTAGTTAACTTGCTTATATACCATCAATAAGAGTCATTTACACTCCCACCAATCATGAGTAAATAATGGAACA
Source organism: Neoarius graeffei (assembly GCF_027579695.1). Taxonomy (NCBI): domain Eukaryota; kingdom Metazoa; phylum Chordata; class Actinopteri; order Siluriformes; family Ariidae; genus Neoarius; species Neoarius graeffei. The sequence continues at coordinate 83,133,866 of NC_083579.1, read as the reverse complement.
GTATACGGTTTACGTCAGGCACGAATGATTTCAAACTGAAAATGACCTTCCCTATACAAATAACTTGTTTAGAAGGTGGAAAACCCTTTTAAACCATGAACTATGAGCTTACAAGCTATAGCTAGAAGGTATTATTAACTATAGGGTGAACAGGCTTAAATCAGTCGACAGCAGCAAGACTAGCTTCTGAACTGGGTGTTCCACTTCAGACATCTTGTGGAGACGCTCCTCTTTCTTGCCAAGCTTCATGTCATCGAGGCAGACCTTAAAGGAACAGTCCACCGTACTTCCATAATGAAATATGCTCTTATCTGAATTGAGACGAGCTATTTCATTATGGAAGTACGGTGGACTGTTCCTTTAACTCTCCTTACTAGTCCGTCTTTGTCAGTAGTGGTTTCTGAAACTCTGCCCAACCTCCACTCGTTCCTGTGCACATCCTCTCCTTTCATCATTACGATATCTCCAACTTGCAGATTTCTCCTGGGAGTATGCCAGCGCTGTCTGAGGGCAATGTTGGTCAGGTATTCCTTTCGTCATCGACTCCAAAACTGTTCTGCCAGGTATCGAACATGTCGCCACCTTTTCTTGCTATACATGTCTTCTCTGATGAACTCACCTGGAAGAGGCAAGGCCTTGACAGGTTTCATAGTTAGGAGATGATTAGGGGTGAGTGGCTTGAGGCTGTGTGTGTGGGGGGTGTCACTGAGGTTGTTAACAGTCAGTGGACAGCTGTTGACGATTGCCATATAGCTTCATAGAGGAAAGCTCGTAGCAAAGCATAATTTAGCCTACCAGAAGAAAGAGCAAGCGTGGCCTTAGGATGCCTTTCACTGTTCTAATCTGTCTCTCCCACACCCCTCCGACATACCTCGAATAGGGTGCATTCATGCTGAACTCGCATTGTTTCTCAACAAGAAATGCAGCCAGCCAGTCTGCACTGACACTTTAGAGCTTCGAGTTCCTTTTTGGCTCCAACAAAGTTGCTTCCTTGATCAGACTTGATTTGACAAACAGTGCCACGTTTGGCAATAAAAGCATCGTAGGTCATTTATGAGGGCGTCGGTGGACATGTCATCAAGCATCTCAATACGGATGGCACGGGAGCTAAGGCAAGTGAAGAGAAGACCATACACCTCTTGTTCTCCTTTCTACCCTGCTTTGTAAAAAATGGACCAAAGTAGTCCATTCCACAGAAGGTAAGGGGGGGGGGGGTGATGGTTCCATGAGTTCAGGGGGTAGATCAGCCATTCTTTGCTCTTCCCTTGGTTTCCAAAGCAGTCTACAGGTAACGCATTGACAAACGTAGGATGCTACTGCCCAATTGATGCCAGGAATCCATGGGACCTGATGTCATGAATGGTAAGACCTTTGCCTTGATGTTTCATCCTTTCATGGTGATGAGCAATGATCATCTTTGCAATGTGATGATCCTTGGGGACGACTGCAGGGTGCTTGATGGAGTCGGGAAGAGAAGAGCTGCACAGCCTACCTCCCACCCCTTAGGATGCCATCTTTGTCGAGGAAGGCATCAAGTGAGTATAATGGATTTTGAGATGGTAGGGGGATCCCTTTGCTCAGCAGTTTCAACTCCTCTTGATACACATTTTTCTGCAGGTCTATGATTATGCAATGTTCTGCATATTCTCGTTCTGTTACAGTGGTGAGACTGTTTGATCTGTTCTTGCTGATGCACCTTAGTATGCGTGCAATAGCTTGAGTAGACAGTGACCAAGATGAGAGCTTAGACAAGCAATCAACAAGGCTTACTCATTCTGTGGTTCTTGTGCTAAGCACTAGAGCACTTCTGACCTCTGGACCTCCAATCATTAACTCTGCAATCTCAGCAACAGGCAGCTTCATTTCCTTGTTCCATAAGAACTTGGGTCCAGTGAGCCAGGTGGATGAACGAAGCTCGCTGGGAGTCAAGCCCCTAGAAGCATGGTCAGCAGGATTCTCCTTGGTTGGGATGCATCTCCATTGCTGAGGGGGCGAGCTGAGATGAATCTTCTGAATGCGATTAGCCACAAAAGGTGTGGAATCGTCATGCTTCATCGTTGATATATCCTAAGATCACCTTAGAATCAGTCCAGAAGAACTCCGCAGTCCCAGTAGATGCAAATTCATCCCTGAGCATGTTGCTTATCTTCACAGAAACAACTGCGGCTGTTAGTTCCAATCTCGGAACAGTTGTGACCTTGGATGGTAAGACGCGTGCCTTTCCTACAACTAAGGCACAGTGAACATCTCCCTCTTCATTTTGAAGTCTCAAGTACGAGCACTGGCCATAACCCTTAAGGCTAGCATCCGAGAAATGATGCAGCTCTGTCTTTGTGACCTTTCCAAATCCAGCAGGTGAGTAGGTACGGGATATGGTAACATTATCTAATTGGGCTAGATCACTTCTCCACTGTTCCCATTCTGGACGAAGTTCGTCTGGGAGAGGATCGTCCCAGCCTGTGCCTCGCCTACACATCTCCTGAAGAATGATCTTCACTTTGAGCAGAACAGGCGCCACAAACCTGAGAGGGTCATAGAAGGAAGCCACTACAGACAGGATGCCGCGGCGTGTTGCAGGCTGATCCTTTAGGCTGACGTTAAGCCGGAAGTGGTCGGATTCCACATCCCACTGAATCCCTAGGACTCTCAAGTGGCAGGTTGTCGAAGGTGAGGTCCAGATTTTTCACATTAGTTGCTCGTTCTGAGGGTGGTATACTCTCTAGAACGTCTCTGTCGTTCGACACAAACTTGTGTAGTCGCAGACCACCCGTGGTGCACAGTTTGCGAGCTTCTCTGGCAAGCTGAATAGCATCTTCAGTGCTTTCAACACTGGCAAGCCCATCGTCTACATAAAAACCCCTCATGATGAACCGGGAGCCTTTAGGGTAGAGGCAGCGTTTCTGCCAGAAAAAAATTCTGCCGGTCAAAGTGACCGGCAGAGGTTTCACCTTCCGGACATTTTGATAACATGCCGGTCAAATATTCCATCGTTCCTAATTAGCCTAGTGCAGAAAAATTGGAAGTAGACTAGTAGCTTAAAGAATGACAATTTAAATGGAGCGCGGACACATGATCATTGCTTTGGCTATGTTCAATTAGAGCAGACATTCTCATATTTTTCGATCCTCTTGTGAATCCATTGCGTTGTCCGGTCTTTTCACAGTGCAAACAGAACACTGTTTCGTTACCACCAATTACCTCACATCTCAGCCATGGGAACTTTTCACTCCATTCCGAACGAAACCCCTGACACTTTTGCTTTTTCTCTGGAGGTGGAGCTGTCGGCACATCTGGGACAGAGCGTTGATCATGGGATTCACCATCACCTCTCTTGTGAGTCGCATCTGGCCTCTGAAAAAAAAAAACTTTTCAGGCTAGTCTGCCTGGGACCGGCCATATTTTAACTTAGCCTAGGTATTTGTTTGTTAGCAGAAAACGTTAGCCGCGTTCACTAAACAAAGTGGTTGTCATGTTTATTTTTACGCAGATTACGCTGTAGAATCTCTGCTGCAAACAAACGCTGGTCAGCCAATCACACATGTTCCTTCCGATGTGTTTTTATTAGGTTAAATTATTTTATTTTAATATTGTGTTACTACATTAGACCTAAAAGGTAGTATTATTCTGAAATTCAAATTGCGTTAGAGAGACGGGATTATTAGTCAATTTCAATCAGACAATTTGACCGGTGAGATTTCATTTTCTCTGGCATTTTTTTTTTTTCCCCGGCCAATGTCCGGTAATTACCGGACAACGGAATGTCTGGGTAGAGGTTGCTATTCTCTTTAGCTAGATGCTTCAGCCCGTAGTTTGCACGTCCAGGAGAGGAAGCAGCACCGAACAGATGCACCTTCATCTGGAGCTCGCTGGGTGGTGAGTTCAAGTCTCCTTGCTTCCGACAGAGAAAGAGCAGGTAGTTGCAATCAGCCTCGTTCACATGAAATTGATGGAACATTTTTTCCAATGTCACACATCAGAGCAACAGGGTGTTGTCAAAAGCAAATGAGAACACCACTCAACTTATTCAGCATGTCAGGACCAGAGAGGTGGTGGTCATTTAGGCTGGTTCCTTTGCATCTGGCGGCGCAATTGAACACTACGCGAAGCTTTTCCGGCTTCTTTGCATGACGAACACCGTGATGGGGAATGTACCATCTCTCACCTTCACTCCCACCATCTTCAACCTGCTCTGCATCTCCCTTCTCGATTACCTCCTCCATGAACTGGACATACTGCTCCTTATACCTTTCGTCCCATTGCAGTTTCCTTTTGGGGTGGTTGAGGCGTATCATGGCTGAGTCTTTGTTGTCAGGCAAGCTAGGTCTGTTTTTGAAGGGCAAGGGCATTTCATAGTGGCCATGCGTGTTTTTCCGTATACTCTCATCTAGCTTATGGAGGAAGGCGATGTCTTGTGACACTGCTTTGCTGTCTTCACTGCCATCCTTGAAGTCAGATTCTAGAATGCAAATAGCATTGGCAGAAGTTACCAGAGGCAGCTCTTTAACCGTGATTTTGTGACACAGGCGACTTGTGCTCAACGGATCATGGCCTTGGGATGAGCGCCCCACAATAGTCCATCCCATGTCTGTCCGTATTGCACAGGGTTCCTCATCTCCTCCTAGGATGACCTGCCTTGGTGCCATGGCTCTGGAGCAGTTGTAGCCTATAAGAAGTCCTACTTCACAGTCCTTTAGTGGTTGGATTTCGTCTGCTAGTTCTCTGAGATGACTAAATTGTTTAGCCGTCTCACAAGTGGGAATGTGAGCATGGTTAACGGGTATGCAATCCTTTGTGTAGGCAACTGGAAGATCAACCTGAATAGCAGAACTGTATCCCCTTACACAAAGGCCAGACACACACTCACTTGGGAGAACTGTGGTTTTTTTCCCCCCCACTCATGGTGGTCAACTTCAACTTCACTGGATACTTGTCAGCAATTAGACTGTCGCTCACTTCTTGGCCGACGAATGTTGTATCACTTTGAGTGTCGAGTAGAGCATAGACAAGCTTCTCAGCTGTTGAATTGTTTAGTTGACACCCACACTGGTATTACCATCGATGTGTAGGATGAGCCTTCACCTGTTACACTGAGTGATGTTGCAGCAGCAGCACTTGGATTCATCCCTGTTTCAGATGAACACCTTTCCTTTCCATAGTTGTAGTCATGGAAGACTGTAGGATGCCTTCCTTTGCAGTTGTTGCAGCAGTGACTATGACGACAGTCTTTTGCACCGTGTCCAGATTTTAAGCATCCGTAACAGTTTCTTCTCCTTTACGTAGTTCTGTCGTTCTGCCAACAACATCCCTGTGAACTTGGGACATGCATGAAGTTGGTGTCTGTTATCTTGACAAAGGATGCATGGAGCTTTAGCCCTTTTCTGGCCTGACCTTTGATTTGTGTTGTCTGTAGCTGTGTGAGTGGTGAGAACACTGGCCTTGTTTCTCTTTGTGTCTCAGATTTCTCTTAATGTTCGAGTCTGAGGAATGAAGAACATGAAGCAATGTAATTGGATTGCAGGCAATCTCAGCTTCAGTTGACACAAATGTTGCAAGTCCTTGAAACTTGGAAATTCTTGCTTCTCGTTCAGGCATTGGGTGACTTGTCGGTTCCAGCGTGAAGCTGCCCAGTCTGGTAGTTTGTGGGCAAGCTTCTGGTTCTCCTCACAGTCATTTAGTATGTCAAGACCCTTGACATGAGGCATGGCATCTTGACAGGCATTCAGAAAATCTGAGAAGTTTGAGTCCTTGAACATCCTTAGGTTGAATCCTTGGCCAATTGGTGAGCTTCTCTCTGAATGCTCGCTGAATGGCGAATGGCTGGCCAAAGCGACAATTCAGCTTGTTCCAGGCCTCCTGATAGGCTTCATCACCATTCCGGAAGAAAGTGCCTTCTAGCACCTGGCATGCTGGACCACCAACATATTTCTTCAGATATTTTTTTTCAACTGGTGTGATTGCTCTTTGGTCAATGAGTGAGGTAAACGCTGCTTTCCATTCAATAGTGGACCATGTTCTCTACCTCCATTGTGGACGCAGCTGTTCGGAGCTGTGGCCGCAAGGTCTCCGGTGCCTGTCGTGGCGGCAATCCCCGAACCCAGTGGTGGACACTAGAAGTAAGGGATGCTGTCAAGCTGAAGGAGTCTTATCGGGCCATGTTGACCTCCGGGACTCCTGAGGCAAGCTGACAGGTATAGGCAGGCCAGGCGTGCTGCAGCTCGGGCAGTTGCGGAGGCAAAAACTTGGAACTGGGAGGAGTTCAGGGAGGCCATGGAGAAGGACTATCGGTCAGCCTCGAAGAAATTCTGGCAAACCGTCTGGCACCTCAGGAGGGGGAAGCAGTACTCTGCCAAAACTGTTTACAGTGCGGGTGGGGAGCTGTTGACCTCGACTGGGGACATTGTTGGGCGGTGGAAGGACTACTTTGAGGATCTCCTCAATCCCATCGTCATGTCTTCCATTGAGGAGACTGAGGCTGATGACTCAGAGGTGGACTCGTCCATTACCCAAGCCGAAGTCACTGAGGTGGTTTGCAAGCTCCTCGGTGGCAAGGCACCGGGGGTGGATGAGATCCGCCCTGAGTATCTCAAGTCTCTAGATGTTGTGGGGCTGTCTTGGTTGACATGCCTCTGCAACATCGCGTGGCGGTCGGGGACAGTGCCTCTGGAGTGGCAGACTGGGGTGGTGGTCCCTCTTTTTAAGAAAGGGGACCAGAAAGTGTGCTCCAATTATAGGGGAATCACACTTCTCAGCCTCCCAGGGAAGGTTTACTCCAGGGTACTGGAAAGGAGAATTCGACCGATAGTCGAACCTCGGATCCAGGAGGAACAATGCGGTTTTCGTCCTGGTTGCGGAACACTGGACCAGCTCTATACCCTTCATAGGGTGCTCGAGGGTTCATGGGAGTTTGCCCAACCAGTCCATGTGCTTTGTGGATCTGGAGAAGGCATTCGACCGTGTCCCCAGTGGTATTCTGTGGGGGGTGCTTCGGGAGTATGGGGTTCGGGGATCTTTGCTAAGGGCTGTCCGGTCCCTGTACGAACGGAACAGGAGTCTGGTTCGCATTGCCGGCAGTAAGTCAGACCTGTTCCCAGTGCATGTTGGACTCTGGCAGGGCTGCCCTTTGTCACCGGTTCTGTTCATAATTTTTATGGACAGAATTTCTAGGCGCAGCCAGGGGCTGGAAGGAATCATGTTTGGGAACCACAGGATTTCATCTCTTTTTGCGGATGATGATGTCCTGTTGGCTTCTTCAAACCAGGACCTTCAGCATGCACTGGGGCGGTTTGCAGTCGAGTGTGAAGCGGCTGGGATGAGAATCGGCACCTCCAAGTCCGAGGCCATGGTTTTCGACCGGAAAAGGGTGGCTTGCCCTCACCAGGTTGGTGGAGAAGTCCTGCCTCAAGTGGAGGAGGAGTTTAAGAATCTCGGGATCTTGTTCACAAGTGAGGGAAGGATGGAGCGTGAGATCGACAGGCAGATCGGTGCAGCCTCCGCAGTGATGCGGTCGCTTTACTGGTCCGTCGTGGTGAAGGAGCTGAGCCAAAAGGCGAAGCTCTCAATTTACCAGTCGATCTACGTTCCGACTCTCACCTATGGTCATGAGCTTTGAGTAACGACCGAAAGAACAAGATCACGGATACAAGCGGCTGAAATGAGTTTCCTTCGCAGGGTGGCTGGGCACTCCCTTAGAGATAGAGTGAGAAGCACAGTCACTCGGGAGGAGCTCGGAGTAGAGCCGCTGCTCCTCCACATCGAGAGGAATCAGCTGAGGTGGCTCGGGCATCTCTTTCGGATGCCTCCTGGACGCCTCCCTGGGGAGGTGTTCCAGGCATGTCCCCCCGGGAGGACGCCCCGGGGAAGACCCAGGACACGCTGGAGGGACTGTCTCTCGGCTGGCCTGGGAACGCCTCGGTGTTCTTCCTGTGGAGCTGGCCGAGGTGTCTGGGGAAAGGGAAGTTTGGGCTTCCATGCTTAGACTGCTGCCTCTGCGACCCGGTCCCAGATAAAGCGGAAGAAGACGAGAATAGCAAGCAAATCACTATGGTTTGAGGAGAATCATACACTTTGGGCCATGCTGTTATATGAAAATATAATCACGTGGCATAGATTTTTACACACACCCATCGTGTGATATTCCATACTTTTTTTTGTTCAGGTTAATCAGTTTATAATGACTAAAGTGGTTGCGCGGGAGCAAGGCTGCGCGAGAGCGGACCGAGAGGTTGCGTGGGAGCAAGGCTGCGCGAGAGCGGACCGAGAGGCTGCGCGAGAGCGGACCGAGAGGCTGCGCGGGAGCAGGCCGAGGGGTAGCGCGGGAACGGGCCGCGTAACAACAACCAACGCAATGCCCCCGAAGGAAGCTCCTACAGTCGAGGAGATAGACGATATTAAAAAAATCCCTCGACTTTCTGGGTGAAGAAATCTCTGCTGTCAGGATGGAGCAGAAGACCATCCTGGACCTGGTAGAAAAGGTCAAAGCTCTGAGGCTGCAGAACACGGAGAAGGAAAAGAGGATCGCCATTCTCGAGAACCGAGTGGAGGAGCTGGAGCAGTACACCCGGATAAATGACATCATTGTGACCGGACTGCAAATTCAACGCTGCTCATATGCTGGAGCAGTGGCGAGAAGAGATGGAGAGGAACTGAACGAGGAGGATGCTAACTCTGTGGAGCAACAGGTGTTAGCATTCCTGCATTCTAAGGGGATTGAGGTAAAAAGCACTAACATCGAAGCATGTCACCCTCTCCCACGGAGAAGCAACACAGGCAAACCGGCGGTAATAATGAGATTTGCCAACAGAAAGCATAAGATGCAACTGTTAAAACAAGGGAAGAAACTGAAAGGCTCAGATTTTTTTTAAATGAGCACCTAACCAAAAAAATGCAGACATTGCAAAAAAGGCGAGACTCCTGAGGAAACAGGGGAAAATCCAAAACACTTGGACACAAAACTGCAAGATTTTCATCAAGCTGAAGGGATCTCCAGAAGAGGCCAAGATCTTGGTCATCCGAGATATTGGGGAACTGGACAAATTCTGAGGGAGCCAATCAAAGCAATTTACAATCATGACACAAGAACTGGACACTTTCCTTTATACTGAGCACAAAACACAAGATATGGAAAATAATATTGATCCGGAAAATAATCTTTTCAGCAACATCAATATCAGCTGCCAGTATTACACTGAATATCAATACAATGCAAAGATCAGAGATGGAAATAAGATATCAATTATTCATTTCAATACCAGAAGTCTGTATGCCAATTTCCATAAAATGAAGGAATATCTCAGTCAGTTCAATACTCCATTCAACATAATAACCATATCAGAAACTTGGATCAACGATGAGATGGGAGTAGATTTTGAGCTGAACGGGTATGAATTAAATTATATCAATAGAAAGAACAAAAGAGGTGGGGGAGTGGCAATATGTTGATAATAGTTTGGAATATAAAATTAATAATAAAATGACGGTAGCTGTTGATGATTGGATGGAGTGTATTACAATAGAAATATGTTGTGAAAAAATGAAAAATATAACGGTGAGCTGTATATACAGATCTCCTGGATCAAGCATAGAAGTTTTTATAGATTGGATGGAAAGTATGTTTATAAAATCAACTCAGAAGGTCATGTACATCTGTGGTGATTTTAACATCGACCTCTTAAATCATAAGAAACACAAAATGACAGAAGAGTTCATTAACTCAATGTTCAGTATGGGACTGTACCCAACTATTACCAGACCAAGCAGGATCACTTCTCACAGCACCACTTTAATAGATAATATATTTACTAATATCCTGGAAAATAATAGAGAGTGGACTACTATTAACAGACATCAGTGACCACCTACCTATTTTTAATGTATATTACTGTAATTATAGCAAGAAAAAGGATACTAAAAATTATAAAAGAGTGAAAACTGAAGAAACCATGATTGCACTAAAAAATGACTTAATGATACAGGACAGGAATGTAGTTTATAAAGAAAAAGATGTTGATAAAGCATATGAGGAATTTTTAATAATATTCAATGAACTATATAATAAAAATTGTCCTATAAAGAAATACAGTAATATACATAAATACACAAATAGTCCGTGGGTCACCAAGGGGCTACAAAATGCCTGCAAAAAGAAAAATATATTATACAGAAAATTCTTAAAGCATCGAACTATAGAGGCAGAGGAAAAATATAAAAAATATAAAAATAAATTAACTAATATTATGGGGATATGTAAGAAAGACTATTACAATAAATTAGTGGAGAAAAATAAAAACAATATTAAAGGTATATGGACTGTACTAAATGGTATTGTGAGAAATGGATCCAAAACTATAAATTACCCGGAGTACTACACTGAAAATGATAAGACCAAAAATAATATGGAGGATGTGGTGAATGGTTTTAATCAATTCTTTGTAAATGTGGGACCAGATTTAGCGGCAAAAATAAAGGAACCCAAGACAACACAATGTTGGGAAATAGAAGATTTGGGGGACAGAAATCCAAGTACAATTTTTCTAACTGCAACTGATGAGGAAGAAATTATCCAAATTGTAAGAAAATGTAAAAACAAAACCTCTGCAGACTGGAATGATATAGACATGTTAACAGTAAAGACAGTTATTGAGGGAATTGTGAAACCACTCACCCACATCTGCAATTTATCTTTTCAATTAGGTACATTTCCAGACAAAATGAAAATTGCAAAAGTGATATCATTGTTTAAAACTGGAGATAGACACCATTTCACAAACTACAGGCCTGTTTCTTTACTCCCCCAATTCTCCAAAATACTCGAAAACTTTTTTCAGATAGACTGGACAAATTCATTGAAAAACACAACCTCCTTACAGTCAGTCAATATGGATTTAGAACGGACAGATCAACATCGATGGCACTAATGGAACTAATAGAGGAAATCACAAAATGTATAGACAATAAAAAAATAGCAATTGGAGTATTTGTGGACCTAAAAAAAGCATTCGATACTATTGATCATAGTATATTATTAAGTAAACTAGAAAAGTGTGGTGTTAGGGGAGTTGAGTGGAGCTGGCTGTTGAGCTATCTAAGAAACAGGCAACAGTTTGTGCAGATAGGTGACCACAAATCTGAATTCATGAACATTACATGCGGGGTACCACAGGGGTCAATATTAGGTCCGAAATTATTCATAATATATATCAATGACATATGTACAATTTTGCAAGTACTGAAATTTGTTTTGTTTGCAGACATCAATATTTTTTGTTCCGGTGAGAATTTGCAGCAGACTTTAGAGATAATCACAACTGAAATAAATAAACAAACTATGGTTTGACAAAAATAAATTATCATTAAATCTAAGCAAAACAAAGATTATGTTGTTTGGGAGACACAAAATAGATTGTAATGTAGAATTGATAATAGACAATACTAAGATAGAAATGGTACAGGAAATTAAATTTCTTGGTGTGATTTTGGATCCTAAAGTCTGCTGGAAACCTCATGTAGGATACGTACGAGCAAAACTGGCAAAGTGCTCGGCAATTCTGTGGAGAACAAAATATATTCTTGATTGTAAATCTTTGCATACTCTATATTACTCATTATTTTTGCCATATCTGACTTATTGTGTCGAAGTCTGGGGAAACACCTACAAAACCACTCTGCAGCCGATATGTACAATACAGAAAAGAGCAATAAGGACAATAAACAAAACAGGATACAGAGATCACAAACTCACTATTCATAAAATCACACGTTGAAATTTATGGATCTGGTCAAATTCAGAACAGCACAAATAATGTACAAAGCAAGAAATAATCTACTGGCAAAAAATATACAAGGAATGTTTAGTGAGAGAGAGGGGGGATATAATCTAAGGGGAGACCTAAATTTTAAAAAACCAAAGGTTAGAACAAATATGAAAAGCATGTGCGTATCGAGCTGTGGGGTGACTTTATGGAACAGACTGGAGACAGAAATAAAACAAAGTGCAAATATAAATCTGTTTAAAAAAAAGGTACAAAAAAATATTTTTAAAAAAGTATATAGAAGAGGAAGTATGTTAATGGAGGATGATGAGGGATAAATAGAATAGGGTTGATTGTTATATTAGAACTAACTTAGTATATGGTATATATTTATTTATGGGGATAGATATCTTCATAGGCGGCACGGTGGTGTAGTGGTTAGCACTGTCGCCTCACAGCAAGAAGGTCCGGGTTCGAGCCCCGTGGCCGGCGAGGGCCTTTCTGTGTGGAGTTTGCATGTTCTCCCCGTGTCCGCGTGGGTTTCCTCCGGGTGCTCCGGTTTCCCCCACAGTCCAAAGACATGCAGGTTAGGTTAACTGGTGACTCTAAATTGAGCGTAGGTGTGAATGTGAGTGTGAATGGTTGTCTGTGTCTATGTGTCAGCCCTGTGATGACCTGGCGACTTGTCCAGGGTGTACCCCGCCTTTCGCCCGTAGTCAGCTGGGATAGGCTCCAGCTTGCCTGCGACCCTGTAGAAGGATAAAGCGGCTAGAGATAATGAGATGAGATATCTTCATATTTACAGGGATAGGTATGTAGTAGATATTTATTTTTGTAATTATATATTTATATGGATATTTATGAAGTGTATATATGGAATGAAGTATATATTTAATTTTGCAACTAAATATTTATATAGATATTTATGACACACACACATATATATATATATATATATATATATATATATATATATATATATATATATAAATAAAAGTGTGTGTGTGTGTGTGTGTGTGTGTGTATTTTTTATATATATGAATGAATGAAGAGTTCAGATGCAAAACTCCCTAAATCCATTTGACCACTTTTTGAGAAAAAGGCCATTTTTTATCAGGCCTTCATATTTAAGTATAGAAAACTAGTTTTATTTGAAATCACAAGGTTATTAGTTAGTGAAAAATATATGTTAATCTCACAAATGTTACTTCAGCCAAATTACTATTTAGCAATTATTTTTTTATTTAGTGTCAAAACCAGCCAAATCCCTATGTGGTTTGTGTGCAAAAACCTCTAAATCCATTTTTTCCTTACAGACATAGGTAAGTGTTACAAAACCACCAAAGATACAATTGAAAATATTGAAAATTATGATACCACACATATGGGGTGGTTGTGATGGTGGTGTGGTTGGCTCACTCATAGCTAATTTAATATGGGACCTATGATCATGAGCAAATTGCACCATATTTTTAGGTAATACCTAATAATACCAACACCTCTCTTCATAAATGAAGGCAGAAGGCCTGTCATGTCAAAATTTAAGAAATTCAAAATCCACACAGTGTAATCACAATGCCAATAGGTTTATTTTCTTCACATCAGTGGACTTTCTAAGCAGGTGATACAAAGTACTACACCCAATAAAATACATTGAAATAAAACTAAAGTGCAATATAAAAATCTTATGTAAACATGAAAATCTATACACAAAATATACAGCAGCAAGCAACGTTCTGCCAAGAAAGGTAAGTTTATGTCAGTACATTAACACAGTAACAGCAATAACAAAAACACAGCAGTGCAAAGAACTTAGATGGGTATAAATAAGTTAATGATGAAGATGAAATTGAGGTACAAGCCATCAAATTTATAGTATGAACAAAAGATTATTTAAGATGACAAAACTATTTTAGGTTTTTTTAAGATTATGAAACAGGTATGATAAGTTACATATTAAAAAAAACACAATTATGTTAAAAGTTCACATCAACTCAGCTTGTTCACCTGACGCGTAGTCTCTGAGTAAGCTTACGAGGCTGCTGCGTTTTTGTGTGTGAGAGTGGCTGAGTGTTTGTGTGTATTCTGCATGGAGAGTGTGTGTGTGCCCCTGAGAATGTGTGTGTAGTAGGAGTGTGCGCGTGTGTGCATGCATAATGTGTGTGTGTTCAAATGTGTCAGGTATCTCTCACATACTTCAGGATCCAAGAGCCCGTCCTTGGCGTATGCCACTCATCAAGCAAGGCTGGCTCATCTCATCTCATTATCTGTAGCCGCTTTATCCTGTCCTACAGGGTCACAGGCAAGCTGGAGCCTATCCCAGCTGACTACGGGCGAAAGGCGGGGTACACCCTGGACAAGTCGCCAGGTCATCACAGGGCTGACACATAGACACAGACAACCATTCACACTCACATTCACACCTACGCTCAATTTAGAGTCACCAGTTAACCTAACCTGCATGTCTTTGGACTGTGGGGGAAACCGGAGCACCCGGAGGAAACCCACGCGGACATGGGGAGAACATGCAAACTCCAAACAGAAAGGCCCTCGCCGGCCACGGGGCTCGAACCCGGACCTTCTTGCTGTGAGGCGACAGCGCTAACCACTACACCACCGTGCCACCCTGGCTGGCTCATTAATAATAAATAAATAAAATGATGAAGATGAAGTTGGAGGTACAAGCCATCAAATTCACAGTATGAACAAAAGATTATTTAAGATGACAAACGTGTTTTAGGCAATGACAATTATCAAACTCAGGTATGACGATGAGGTATGTAGTAATGTAATGATACACACAGAATTATGCATCTGACACGTATGTAGTCTCTGAGTATGCTTACGAAGCTGCTGCGTCTGAGTGTGTGTGTGTCTGTGTGTGTATATTCTGCATGAGCGCGTGTGTGCCCCTGAGAATGCGCGTGTGTGGGAGTGTGTGTGTGCAGGGAAGGCAGGAGAGTCATTGGAAACAATTTACTCATCCTCCAGATCTTGTGCAATGTCCCTGTCACCTGCACTTGACAAGACATCACTGTAAAACTCCTGCACAGTTGCAGGCACTCCCAACTCACACAACAGCTTCAGCACAGCCCTCTTCTTTGCCAGCTTCACACAGTTGGCATCAGGTAGAGGAGCCACCTCTTCCCTCTTTTCAGCACGGAATGCTGAGTAAAATCCCCGGCAAAAGAAGACTTGACATCCAGCCTTTCCCCACATATTTGAATGACCCTGGCGTCACTAATTTTGAAAGATCGTTGCTGGGTGGTGAAGGCGGCGGCTTCCTTCTTGAAATCATAGCACTGCCAATCTCTCCCATATTGATGGATATTGCCATGCCTGTGAAGTATGGATGCGTATTCGTCTGGCAGCAGAATGGTGGCGTGCTTTCTGATGTCTTGTTTGATCCTACCGAACACCCTGTCAGCTGGGAGGAAGCGGTGTCCTCGTACCGGAAAAAAAATAGTTGATGGTGAGGTGGGGGAACAGCTGTGACCGGAGGCCAAACAGCATAGACAGCACATTAATGTTCTTGTTTTGGCCATAGCATGAGTCGGAGAACAGGCGCAGGCACTGACACAGGTGGAGGTTGTCTGCAGCTACAGCTGTGAAATAGTGTTGGAGAGCTGAGGCAATCATGTTGCTGTCCTTCGCGTTCTCATACTCAAGCCATGTGTACAGGTGGATATCATGCCTACTTTGGGATTCTCCTCTGCCATGGTGACGCACCACTCCAAAGACATAGTAGTAGAGTTGCCTGGAGTAGTACGTCTGAACTATGGCAGATTTCGGCAGGACAAGGTTCTCCATGACGTCAAAGCAGACAGTGAAGGAATCCCCCACGTCATTCAGGATATTGTAGAACTGACGGGCACGGCGTCTGTGGAGGGAGTATTGCAGGATTTTCTCTCCTTCTTTTAAGCCAAGGTCATTCATCGCCATCCGGGACTTAACACACACGGAACATACATCCTTTGCCGGATGTCCGAAGGCCAAGTTGAAATCATATACGAAAATGTTCCAATATAGCGAGTAAGTCACTTGAAGGTGATTCTGCTCCGAAAAAAGGCGATGCATTTTTGCAACACTTGGGTCACTAGGCAGATACTTTCTGCCTGGAGCACCACGTCGGGCGTAATGGCTTGCTCTGCAGGCAAAGGACTTAATGTGACCTCTGATGACCTCCTTCTTGGCAGTTATTTCAGGATTTGGTCTTGAGCCTCCTCTTTTTTCTGGGCGTGCCTTGCCAGTTTGTAACCAGTGCCTGGCAATGCCCTGGACTCTCTCTTTCTTGACACCTATAATGACAATAAATGAGAAAGAAAGTTGAGAATTAAAATTAAGCTGACTGACTGTTCATTCTTGCTGTGAAAAATCAGGAGGAAGAAAAATTTTTCATTCATTCATGCAAATGATTTCAAAATATTTGAGATAATATGAAATGTCACAAATGCTTTGACCTTTTTTCATCTCCCATTTTTATACTTAATGATAGCATAAGATAATTAAACATGCCTTGACTTTTGATAGTTGTAAGTTAACTCTTTTATTTCATTTATGGTCTATGGTGATGTGTATCCAAGGTTGTGGTGGGGTGGGTAGGTGTTGGTCACTGAAACAGTACTGAGGTGGGGGTATGCAAAGGGGTGGGACGCCCACCACAGACTGCACTGATTTAAAACTGTCTACTGATCTACTGTATTAGCCTACACAAGCATCAGGGCATGGACAACTTAGGCAGAGACAGCACAAACTCGTGAAGGAAGAAACTGTATTGTACTTACAGAAAATGCTCATGAAGGACGCCTGGCAGACAGGAACCCTTGTTTTAGCTTCCTTCAGAACGGAGTATTTGATGGTCACGTCTCTCTGCCGTCTCTTGTCTTCATCATCAACTTGTTCCCTCCTCCGTTGAACCGGCATAATCTCCAAGTGGGACAGAAGTATAGCGTCCTGTTCAACTTTATCTTTAGATGTGTATAGCTGATTTTTAAAGTATGCCAGGTCGTTCTGAGTTAAGCTTGCCGCAGCGCACATCAACCTGTTGTGATTGCAGGCTATTCCATTTTCAGTATTTTCGCCACTATATCGGTTCATTTTCGCTTTATAGCAAACATGATTTTCAACAACGCGACGTTTTCTCCGCCCATTCACTGTCTGGAGGACAGGTTCATCCATGCCATCGTAATCCATGTTGGTATTATCTGCCATTTCACGAAATCTCCCTCTGAATAAAGTTGCAGCTTCCTTGATGAGACTTTGTTTACTAGCGTTAAAGCACGTGAGTGCAAGTGACGTTCTGATTGGTTGTTGAATATAGAGGCTTTTGTTGCTAAATCGAAGCGGCGTTTAGAGGGGTTTGATATTAAACCGATTTTTTAGACAAGACGGGGAGTGGTTTTTATTTTTTTACAAAAATGTTTTCATTTACATATACTAGATGTAACCAGGATTCACACAACATCCTTAACTCATTTTTTCACGGAGATGGCGTTTAGAGGGTTTTGCATCTGAACTCTATACATACATGCATGTACGTATAGAGTTCATGTACGTATAGAGTTCATGTACGTATAGAGTTCATGCATGCATATATACACACACACACACATGCATATATATATATATATATATATATATATATATATATTATATATATATAAAAAAAAATCTCCTTCTCACCCCCGGCGGGGGGGGGGGTGGTATCCATGTCATCCTCAAGCTCGGGTCCTCTACCAGAGGCCTGGGAGTTTGAGGGTTCTGCACAGTATCTTTGATGTTCCTAGGACTGCGCTCTTCTGGACTGAGGCTTCAGATGTTGTTCCTGGGATTTGCTGGAGCCACTCTCCCAGTTTGGGGGTTACTGCCCCAAGTGCCCCCACTACCACGGGGACCACGCAACCCTTGACCTTCCACATCCGTTCCAGCTGCTCTTTCAACCCTTGATACTTCTCAAGTTTCTCATGTTCCTTCTTCCTGATGTTGGCGTCAGCTGGGATCGCCACATCTATCACCACCACCCTCTTCTGCTCTTTGTCCACCACCACTATGTCCGGTTGGTTAGCCAGGATCTGTTTGTCAGTCTGGAAGCTGAAGTCCCACAGAATCTTGGCCCTGTTGTTCTCAGCCACCTTCTGTGGTATGGCCCATTGGGACTTGGGTATTTCTATTCCATACTGGTTGCAGATGTTTCTGTATACTATCCCAGCCACTTGGTTGTGCCTCTCCATGTACGCTGATCCAGCTAGCATCTTACACCCTGCTACTATGTGCTGGACTGTTTCAGGGGCTTCTTTGCACAGTCTGCATCTTGGGTCTGATCTACTCTGGTAGATCCTGGCCTCTATGGCTCTTGTGCTTATGGCCTGTTCTTGTGCTGCCATGATTAGTGCCTCTGTGCTGTCTGTCAGTCCTGCATTATCCAGCCACTGGTAGGATTTCTTGATATCAGCCACTTCCTCTATCTGACGGTGGTACATGCCATGTAGGGGTTTTTCTCTCCAGGTTGTCTGTTCCTCCTCCTCCTCTGCACTCTCATCAGGGTTCTGCTGCCTGAGACATTCACTTAGCAGTTCATCCTTTGGGGCCATCTTTCTGATGTATTCTCGGATTTTCGATGTTTCATCCTGGACCGTGGTCTTGACGCTCACTAGCCCTCGGCCTCCCTCTTTCCGCTTAGTGTATAGTCTCAGGGTGCTGGACTTGGGGTGGAACCCTCCATGCATGGTGAGGAGCTTTCTAGTCTTGATATCTGTGGCTTCTATCTCCTCCTTTGGCCAGTTTATGATACCAGCGGGGTATCTGATGACTGGTAGTGCGTACATGTTGATGGCTCGGACCTTGTTTTTACCATTCAGCTGACTTTTCAGGACCTGCCTTACTCTCTGGAGATATTTGGCTGTGGTTGACTTCCTTGTGGCCTCTTCATGGTTTCCATTAGCCTGTGGGATGCCAAGGTACTTGTAGCTGTCTTGGATATCACCTATGTTGCCCTCTGGTAGGTCAATCCCTTCAGTCCGGACCATCTTGCCTCTCTTTGAGACCATCCGGCCACACTTGTCCAATCCGAATGACATCCCTATGTCATCGCTGTAGATCCGGGTGGTGTGGCTCAGCGAGTCTATTTCTCGCTCGTTCCTGGCATACAGCTTGATGTCATCCATGTAGAGCAGGTGGCTGATTGTTGCCCCACTACGGAATCGGTACCCGTAGCCGCTCTTCGTGATGATCTGACTGAGGGGGTTCAGGCCTATGCAGAACAGCAGTGGTGATAGCGCATCTCCTTGGTATATGCCGCACTTGATGTTGACTTGGGCAATGGGTTTTGAGTTGGCCTCTAGGGTTGTCTTCCACATTTCCATTGAGTTCTGTATGAAGGTCCTTAGGTTCTTGTTGATCTTATACAGTTCCAGACATTCCAGTATCCATGTGTGTGGCATTGAGTCGTAGGCTTTCTTGTAGTCAATCCAGGCAGTGCACAGGTTGGTCTGTCTCTTCTTACAGTCTCGGGCGACTGTTCTATCGGCCAGTAGCTGGTGCTTGGCTCCTCTGGTGTTACTGCCAATTCCTTTCTGTGCCTCGCTCATGTATTGAGCCACATGCTTACTCATTTTTGCCGCAATGATGCCTGACAGGGCCTTCCATGTTGTGCAGAGACAGGTAATTGGCCGGTAGTTGGATGGGATGGGTCCCTTCTGGGGGTCCTTCATGATTAGGACTGTCCTGCCTTGGGTTAGCCATTCTGGGTGGGTTCCATCCCTCAGCAGCTGGTTCATCTGTGCTGCTAGGTGTTCATGGAGTGCAGTTAGCTTCTTCAGCCAGTACGTATGGATCATATCCTTTCTTTCCCATATGTCTTTCCAGTATTTTTCCACCTCAGCTCTTGGTGGGTCTGACCGGTTGTTGTTCTCCTGCCATTGAGAGTACACCTTGGCTGGTTCAGTGGAGAACAGCTTGTTTATTCTCCTGACCTCTCCTTCCTTGGTGTATCTCTTCAACCGGGTGGCCAGAGCTGTTAGTCGCTGTTTGGCAGTTTCGAGTGCCTCTGGTATGGAGAGTGAGTTGTACTTCCTGGGTGCCCCTTTATTCACCATGTTCCCTTTCTGTAGTTCAGCTAGCTGGCTAACTTCTCTCCTTGCTGCCTTTATCTTGGCCTCTAATCGTCTCTTCCATGGTGGATACTGTTTGTTATGTCCCGAGCCCACCTTGTGTCCAAGCATCTCCATGATTACTGTTGCTGTACTGTGTATCAGCTTGGTGGTCTCAGTGATGGTTCTTGTGGAGATTGTCTTCAGAGCAGCATTCACATCTACTAGTAGATCTTCTGAAGGTACTTGGCAACTCAGCTTCGGTATTTGTCGGGGGCTCCAGGTTTCCAGTTGGGTCACGATCTTCCTTCTCAGGTCAGCAGCTCTTGTGTTGAGGCTGTTAGCCTGTTAGCTGTTGGGGCTTGGTACCCAATCTCTGGTTGTGGGGATGATGACATCTCCCCCCTGACCTGTCTTCCTGGCTCCCCCTTGCCATAGCATCGTTGATGTATTTCATTAATCTCTAGTTGTGATAGCAGATTTCGATTATGGATGTTGGAACACTGGGCTAATAGCTGTTTCTTTGTTAGCCTTGATTGTGGGTTTCGAAGTATCCAATGGTCCCACATTCTCTGCATGTATCCCCTCTCTCTGGGATTGCTTGTATAGTAGCATTCCAGCAAATCCGTATTTTCTGTCCTCGTCCATCGATGTCTTGTTCCAGTAGCCCATTTCTCATCAGTTTGCCCTGGTTCCCTAGCAACTGACGCAGACCTTGTTGACCCGGGCGACGTCTGAGTCGGTATGACTCTATCAGTTATGTTATCACTCATTCCTGAGGTAGGCTGATATATCATGAGGGGTTTTGCCTAAGGACCCTTACTGGATGATGTTTTGCCCCGACCGGGATTCGAACCCCGATCTCCTGCGTCGTAGTCAGTGATCATAACCACTGTACTATCCAGCTGATAGTATATATATACACACATGCATATATATATATATATATATATATATACACATGCATATATATATATATATATATATATATATATATATATATATATACACACACGCATATATATATATATATATATATATATATATATATATATATATATATGCGTATATGCATATATATATATGCATATATATACACATGCATATATATATATATATATACACATATATACACACACACACACACACACACAATATATGAGATATGCTATGTAGTATATATTTATTTTTGTAATTATATATTTATATGGATAATCATGAAGTGTATATATGGTATATATTTTTATAGGTGTATTAATGTAGTTGATCGACTTTGTAGTCGTGTCATCTGATCTCCGACCCTATGTCTTGGACACTCGGGTGAAGAGAGGGGCTGAGTTGTCAACTGATCACCACCTGGTGGTGAGTTGGATCCGCTGGCGGAGGAGGAAGCTGGACAGACCTGGCAGGCCCAAACGTATGGTGAGGGTCTGCTGGGAACGTCTGGCCGAGCACTCTGTTGGGGAGGTCTTTAACTCCCACCTCCGGGAGAGCTTTTCCCAGCTTCCGAGGGAGGCGGGGGACATTGAGTCAGAGTGGACCATGTTCTCTACCTCCATTGTGGACGCAGCTGTTCGGAGCTGTGGCCGCAAGGTCTCCGGTGCCTGTCGTGGCGGCAATCCCCGAACCCGGTGGTGGACACCGGAAGTAAGGGATGCCGTCAAGCTGAAGAAGGAGTCCTATCGGGCCATGTTGACCTCCGGGACTCCTGAGGCAGCCGACGGGTATCGGCAGGCCAGGCGTGCTGCAGCTCGGGCAGTTGCGGAGGCAAAAACTCGGAACTGGGAGGAGTTCGGGGAGGCCATGGAGAAGGACTATCGGTCGGCCTCGAAGAAATTCTGGCAAACCGTCCGGCGCCTCAGGAGGGGGAAGCAGTACTCTGCCAACACTGTTTACAGTGCGGGTGGGGAGCTGTTGACCTCGACTGGGGACATTGTCGGGCGGTGGAAGGAATACTTTGAGGATCTCCTCAATCCCACCGTCATGTCTTCCACTGAGGAGACTGAGGCTGATGACTCAGAGGTGGACTCGTCCATTACCCAAGCCGAAGTCACTGAGGTGGTTTGCAAGCTCCTCGGTGGCAAGGCACCGGGGGTGGATGAGATCCGCCCTGAGTATCTCAAGTCTCTGGATGTTGTGGGGCTGTCTTGGTTGACACGCCTCTGCAACATCGCGTGGCGGTCGGGGACAGTGCCTCTGGAGTGGCAGACTGGGGTGGTGGTCCCTCTTTTTAAGAAAGGGGACCGGAGAGTGTGCTCCAATTATAGGGGAATCACACTTCTCAGCCTCCCAGGGAAAGTTTACTCCAGGGTACTGGAGAGGAGAATTCGACCAATAGTCGAACCTCGGATCCAGGAGGAACAATGCGGTTTTCGTCCTGGTCGCGGAACACTGGACCAGCTCTATACCCTTCATAGGGTGCTCGAGGGTTCATGGGAGTTTGCCCAACCAGTCCACATGTGCTTTGTGGATCTGGAGAAGGCATTCGACCGTGTCCCCCGTGGTATTCTGTGGGGGGTGCTTCGGGAGTATGGGGTTCGGGGCTCTTTGCTAAGGGCTGTCCGGTCCCTGTACGAACGGAGCAGGAGTCTAGTTCGCATTGCCGGCAGTAAGTCAGACCTGTTCCCAGTGCATGTTGGACTCCGTCAGGGCTGCCCTTTGTAACCGGTTCTGATCATAATTTTTATGGACAGAATTTCTAGGCGCAGCCAGGGGCCGGAAGGAATCCTGTTTGGGAACCACAGGATTTCATCTCTGCTTTTTGCGGATGATGTTGTCCTGTTGGCTTCTTCAAACCAGGACCTTCAGCATGCACTGGGGCGGTTTGCAGTCGAGTGTGAAGCGGCTGGGATGAGAATCAGCACCTCCAAGTCCGAAGCCATGGTTCTCGACCGGAAAAGGGTGGCTTGCCCTCTCCAGGTTGGTGGAGAAGTCCTGCCTCAAGTGGAGGAGTTTAAGTATCTCGGGATCTTGTTCACGAGTGAGGGAAGGATGGAGCGTGAGATCGACAGGCGGATCGGTGCAGCCTCCGCAGTGATGCGGTCGCTTTACCGGTCCGTCGTGGTGAAGAAGGAGCTGAGCCAAAAGGCGAAGCTCTCAATTTACCGGTCGATCTACGTTCCGACTCTCACCTATGGTCATGAGCTTTGGGTAATGACAGAAAGAACAAGATCGCGGATACAAGCGGCTGAAATGAGTTTCCTTCGCAGGGTGGCTGGGCGCTCCCTTAGAGATAGGGTGAGAAGCACAGTCACTCGGGAGGAGCTCGGAGTAGAGCCGCTGCTCCTCCACATCGAGAGGAACCAGCTGAGGTGGCTCGGGCATCTTTTTCGGATGCCTCCTGGACGCCTCCCTGGGGAGGTGTTCCAGGCATGTCCCCCCGGGAGGAGGCCCCGGGGAAGACCCAGGACACGCTGGAGGGACTATGTCTCTCGGCTGGCCTGGGAACGCCTCGGTGTTCTTCCCGAGGAGCTGGCCGAGGTGTCTGGGGAAAGGGAAGTTTGGGCTTCCATGCTTAGACTGCTGCCTCCGCGACCCGGTCCTGGATAAGCGGAAGAAGACGAGACGAGACGAGATTAATGTAGTTGGTAGTTAAAAAGGGGTGGGAAATTAAAAAAAAAAAAAAATTGTACTTCTTCCCACTCCTTTTTCGAACAATGTGCGGTGCATTGTAATGTATTAGCTCTTGGTTATTAGGGCCCGAGCCCTATAGGGCGAAGGCCCTATTGTTCTTGTAAGAGTTCACTATTATTATTCTTCCGTCTTCTTCTTCTTCTTCTTCTTTATTTTTCTCCGCTGTTGGGCCATTTTCGGGGCGCTTGCCATGGGCGAAAACGCACGAAATTTGGCGCCAGTTCCGAGAATTGCCACCGCTACTCAGAACCACAAGCCCAAACTTGGCCGGGGCTCAGGGCCTCTATAGCGCCCCCTAAGTCGTTGTGATTTTGGCCTCCCGCATTAAGGTGCCTGGTTGCCATATAGTTTGTAGTAGTGGCATGCCATTTGGTATGCATATGTATCTCACTAAGCCAGACAAAAATGTAATGCCAATGCATTAGCCACGCCCAACAGGAAGTGAGGTAATTTCACTTTTGTGCGAAATGCATGGCCACGAAGATGGCGCAACTCCTCCTAGACCGTTCATGGGAATGTCACCAAAATTGATAGACATCATCTACAGACATGGCTGACAAAAGTTACTAAATACGTTTCACGTAGCATAAACCGTTCAGAAGTTATACGTCAATCAATTTTCACTTCAAAATTTTACATGCTTAAAAATTCATAACAAATCTTCTAATTGCTCAACACTGCTCATACTTCACATGCTAATCACTCATTGGGCTTCTGACATGTTACCCAATTTCTGTGATATTTCGCCACTGGGGGCGCTATTTTTGGGCAAAAAATCCAATTTTTCCTCAAATTTGGTCAAACTTCACGGCCACCCTCTTACTACCTCCCATGTCATGTATACCACATTTTGGGAATTTTCGTCCATGGGGGGCGCTGTTTTTTGCCGACGCAATTTCTCCAAAACGGGTTTTTGGTAAATAATTCCATAATGCTTTTCCTTCACACCACTACCTTGTGATAGTACGTTGCTGTTGTGAACACTTATTTTTCCATCTCATAATCGCTCATGTACAGCATAGCGCCACCTACTGACATGGGAAAAACCAAAAAATTTATTCTTCAAAAATCTATATCTCATCTTCTATTTGCTCAATTGTCATCAAACTTCATACGCAAACTCTTCATAGCTCACCTGACATATACGCCAAATTTTGTGCACTTTCGCCACTGGGGGTGCTGGTTATGGCAAAAATGATATTGCAGCTTCTGATTTGTCAAACTTGGCAGGCAAACTCTTTCCAAGACCCTTATTGGGGCGCTTGCCATGGTCGACAACGCTCAAAATTTTGCCCCTTTTTCTTAGTCTGCCACCGCTACTGAGAACCAGAAGCCCAGATCCAGGCGGGCCTCGGGGCCTCTATAGCGCCCCCTAACGTGTTGTGATTTTTGCCTCTCGCTTTAAGGTGCCTGGTTGCCATGTAGTTTGTAGTAGTGGCATGCCCTTTGGTACGCATATGTATCTCACTAAGCCGGACAAAAATGTAATGCCAATGCATTAGCCACGCCCAACAGGAAGTGAGGTAATTTCACTTTTGTGCGAAATGCATGGCCACGAAGACGGCGCAACTCCTCCTAGACCGTTCATAGGAACATCACCAAAATTGATACACATCATCTACAGACATGGCTGACAAATGTTGCTAAATACGTTTCACGTAGGTTAAACCTTTCATAAGTTATACGTCAATCAATTTACACTTCAAAATTTTACATGCTTAAAAATTCATAACAAATCTTCTGATTGCTCAAAACTGCTCATTCTTCACACGCAAATCACTCATTGGGCTTCTGACATGTTACCCAATTTCTGTGATTTTTCGCCACTGGGGGCGCTATTTTTGGGCAAAAAATCCAATCTTTCCTCAAATTTGGTCAAACTTCGCAGCCACCCTCTTACTGCCTCCCATGTCATGTATACCACATTTTGGGAATTTTCGTCCATGGGGGGCGCTGTTTTTGGCCGACAAAATTGCTCCAAAACGGGTTTTTGGTAAATTATTCCATAATGCTTTTCCTTCACACCACTTCCTTGTGAAAGTACGTTGCTGTTGTAGACACTTATTTTTCCAACTCTTAATCGCTCATGTACAGCATTGTGCCACCTACTGACATGGGAAAAACCAAAAAATTTATTCTTCAAAAATCTATATCTCATCTTCTATTTACTCAATTGTCATCAAACTTGATAGGCAAACTCTTCATAGCTCACCTGACATATACGCCAAATTTTGTGCACTTTCGCCACTGGGGGCGCTATTTTTGGGCAAAAAATCCAATCTTTCCTCAAATTTGGTCAAACTTCACGGCCACCCTCTCACTTCCTCCCATGTCATGTATACCACATTTTGGGAATTTTCGTCCATGGGGGGCGCTGTTTTTGGCCGACGCAATTGCTCCAAAACGGGTTTTTGGTAAATTATTCCATAATGCTTTTCCTTCACACCACTACCTTGTGATAGTGCATTGCTGTTGTAGACACTTATTTTTCCAACTCATAATCGCTCATGTACAGCATAGCGCCGCCTACTGACATGGGAAAACCCTAAAATTTATTCTTCAAAAATCTATATCTCATCTTCTATTTACTCAATTGTCATCAAACTTCATACGCAAACTCTTCATAGCTCACCTGACATATACGCCAAATTTTGTGCACTTTCGCCCCTGGGGGTGCTGGTTATGGCAAAACGATATTGCAGCTTCTGATTTGTCAAACTTGGCAAGCAAACTCTTTACAAGACCCTTATTGGGGCGCTTGCCATGGTCGACAACGCACGAATTTTGGCTCCTTCTTCTTAGACTGCCACCGCTACTGAGAACCAGAAGCCCAGATCCAGGCGGGCCTCAGGGCCTATATAGCGCCCCCCGAGCACCGTACAGTGCGAGACCCTATTGTTGCCATGTGTCCAATTCTGTGCTTTGTCGCCATTGTGGGAGTAATGTGTCTTGCCGAAGAAGCTGTGGAAGTTATTTCGCGGGGACGCATGCCCCCGCCCCCCTTGGCCGCTGGCGCGAGGGCCCGTCGAGGCCGCTTGCGGCTTTAATTTTATTTATTCTTTTTTTGTCACTTTTTTCATTTTCTTTCTTTTGTATGTACAAATAGTTACATACATTTTTATACATGTTCGAAAATGTTCAAAAATAAAATAAATTCATTCATAAAGTATTTTAAATAAATAAATACGTTTCTCTCACTCCTCGCTATCATGTTACACGCTCGATAAACAAAGTTCATACTTTAATCAATAAAAAAAATCTAAATTTCAATGTCACAATTTGTTGATTAAAATAAGACTGAGGCTACATCCCAAATGTACTGTATTGCACTTTTAGTGCACCAGATAGTGTGCAGGGTAGAATAAACAGTGAGTGTTACTGAGCACCAGAGTGGCCTAATGTCTTACAGAGATAGTCTTTATCATCAGGATCTTCCACTTTAACAGAAAGGCCTTCAGGTGGGTTGTCGAGATCGTCTCCATAGTTGTAGATGCTCAGCTCCAGCGTCTCCTCTTTCTTCACACAGGCTTCTGAGGTCTCTCCATCCATGGATGTCTCCGTTTTCATGTCCTCACACAGCTAAAGATCAAACAAATAATCTGTTAGGGCGGGACGGTATCCATCCCACTCGGGAAGATGCTGCTCTCATTTCTCGCAGCATAGCTTGTAGTTTCAGAACAGGCCTAGTTGATCTGTGACAATCCAGAGCCAAGGCCAGGGAGCAGACGGACAGGCTAAACTGTCTGTCTGCTACCTGCACAGAGTCATCACACAGGTACCATTACATTGAAGCATGAACTGTTAATGAACTTCTTACTGATCAGCAGTTTAATGTACTGTGTTTAAACAGAAACATGGATTAAACCAAATGAGTCTGTAGCATTAAATGAAACTAGTCCTCCTGGTTGCAGTTATAGACACCAGCCTCGTCTAACTGGCAGAGGAGGCATCGCGATTCTTTATAATGATCATCTCGGCATGACACAAAAACCTGGACAGTTAGTATGAAGAACTTCAAACGCATTTGTGGCAGTGGGGGCGTGGCTTAGTGTCAGTTTGTGAATGTAAGGCAGGGCCAGGGAAGGTGAGTAGCAAAGTCAATGCACCTGTTGTCAATTAATGTTGTGTGTTTGTTGCAGTGACTGTGGAGAACAGAAAAGGAGGGAGAGCAGAGAGAAGAGATTTCCCCAGACCAAAACGTGACTGTGTGTATGCACATGTCTGGGTACCTAAATGGACGTTAAAGCTGGGAAAAAAAAAAAAGTGGTGTGTGAACGTCATCTCTTGCCTGCCATGCTGTCAGACATAGTTCAGGCTGTTTGGAGGTAAAACTTGTTGCAAGATGGCGCGCAGATTTTATGCGCATCGGAGGATTCAGGACAGTGATTCCATTCATGATTCAGGACAGCGATTCAATTCAATTTTGAGAACTGTGACCCTGATGAACAGTGCCTTTATTTTTAAACTTCAACTCGATCCAGCCAAAGATCAAAGGTAAGTGTAAATATTTCTTCTATTTCTGATGAGCAGATCGGTTGGTGCGCGCGCTGTAGTGCATACACAGGAAAAATTTTTCCAGAGTTAACAGACCATGGAAAATTCTTGTTGTGATAAAAATGCTAATCTGTAGAAATCTAAAATATAAATAAGAAACATTTATATATAAAATGTAGGCATTTATGGACTGTTTTATGATTCAAAAACGGTCTCCAATCTATCCAGACGGGTCCCGACCACATGCTCCAAATATTTTAGCCACGCTGTCCCACACACCAATTTCACACTGATGCAAGAATTCACACGACACACTGCATGATTTCTTCTTCTCGTGATGGTACAAAGAAGCACATCATCTTTCTTCAAGAAAGACAACCTGCCTAACAAGAATCCTCCAGTTACAGAAACTTCTAGTAGTTCACTATCAATAGATCTCACTTTGGATGATGAATGCGCAGAAATAGAGCTCAACAACCACCACCCTCATCACAAGGAGGAGGATTCTGTAAAAAAAAAAAAAAAAAAAAAAAAACCACCCAAACACGATTCCACCCCAAACCAAACTTGGACCCAACAACGGGTTAGTCTAAATCTTGTGGCTTTTTTTTTTTTTTGTGTGTGTGTGTGTGTGTGTGTGTGTGTGTGTGTGAGAGAGAGAGAGAGAGAGAGACCACTAAGTACCTATGTACTGCAAAATATATATGTTTTTGTGACCTCTATCAGGGTTCTCCACTTTTCAAAAATAAAAGGTGGTGGCAGGGGTTTGGGGGGGAAAGCCCCCCCCTTGAAGCTGACGGACTTTGGGCTTTTTTGACAGTGAAACTGGCCAATAATGGATAGGAATTGCTAAATCATTGTTAAAATCATTTTATAAAAAATTAACACTCTTACTGTACATGTCATCTGATGGACAACGGCTTTTAATACAAGATGTTTTATTGGGTCTGGTTTCCCAAAGTAGTAGCAGAAATTTAACACAAACTAAATTATAATAAGAGTTCAAGTAATTATTACCAAAAAAAAAAAAAAATCTTTGTCTATAAAACGAATACTGTATTGCACCATGTTTGCACCACCTGATTACATGCACATTACATGACCACTACATAACACACAGCGCCATGACCCAACTAATCCACCTCCCTTCAGAGGGCTAGATATAGTGGCCTGTCCCCACCCACTGGAAGATACCAATTACTTTATATTACCAACATTGCATAAACCATACATTTACATAATCTCGGGTCTAAGTGCATGCCAATAATCTTTATAATTCATAAACAAAATACCCAGTTACAATAAATGCTGCTTTTAAAAAAAAAATAAAAATATACGCATAATATTAATGGGGTGAAACCACTGCAGTCCATGTGCACCAGCTTGTGCATGCCCAAGACTGGCACTACAAAGCCACCCCGGCCTTCACAGTTTGGGTCCTTTGACCCAGGAACCTGGAAGTCCTGCAGTAAACAAACAGTAAAGCAACAGGAAAATGCAGTTCTCACCTACACAATCACAGATACGTAAAATAAAAGACTTGAACTTGTGCGCGCGTGTGCACGCCGTTATATGACCACTGTAACGGTGTATGGTCAGAAAAGACGATAGATAAGCGTAACCGTTGCACAATAACGCTACAAACAATCTGCGTGTGCACTGCGAAGTTACTTAGCTGCTGGCTAGCTGCAGCTTCCAACGTTGCCATGTGTCAGTATGGTGTAATGTGGTGCGGTGTAGTGTAATGCAGGGATAGACCTCAATCTGCAGAGCTCTGTGTCACAATCTGTATGCAGCCGGCTGGATGTTTTTCTATTGCAATCGCATGGCCACTTCGCATAGCCCCATAAGCATTCATTTAATGGTCTTCTGCATGTTAAATAGTTAAATTATAATAAAGTAAATACTTTACGATTTATTTGGTGCATACTGATGAAGTTACTTTTTTTTTGGCCAAGGGAAGGGTGGCAGGCCAGAATTATAATGTGGCGGTGCGCCACTTTAAAAGCACCCGTGGAGAACACTGCCTATATTTGTTACGTTATAATCTAGATGAAATATTGGGTCGTGAAAAACACTAATCCTTTGATCAAAAAGGAACTAACTAAATTTCAAACTAACAATGAGTATTTTGTCTGTCAAAGATGTACTGTGTTGCTTTTGATTAATATTCAAATATAGCAAGATTCTGTCCATGCAGTAGGTACAGGGTTTGACAAAGACGTTCAAATTTTCAAGTCCCTATACTCCATGGTCTTTCAAAAATGGAGTCCTTTATAGTTTTGTAGAGCATTTTCCCAATGGGGACTGCTTTAAAGTCCAACCCTGCATTACTAAGAAATGGTTTTATATATGCTTTAATAGAAGAAACCACTGGAAAAGCAAAGTTCTGCCAAGAGACCAAGGCAGACTGATGGAAAGAAAAACTTCAGGTTGTCATTATCAAGCACAAGCCAAATGGCATTATTTAATGAAGGCAATTCATTTAATTAATGTGTGCACCTTGTTTTCAGTATCTTTACATATGAAGTAATCAGCTGTTAAAAAATAATAAATAAATTAAAATGTGCTGGAACTCAATTTTACTGGCTTTATCAGTATAAAATGTTACTACATGACTAAATATTAAAGTTTTGTTTTCTTAAATATTTAAAATCTTATTTTATAGCACCAAGACTCTTAAAGGAACAGTCCACCGTATTTCCATAATGAAATATGCTCTTATCTGAATTGAGACGAGCTGCTCCGTACCTATCCGAGCTTTGCGCGACCTCCCAGTCAGTCAGATGCGCTGTCACTCCTGTTAGCAATGTAGCTAGGCTCAGCATGGCCAACGGTATTTTTTGGGGCTGTAGTTAGATGCGACCAAACTCTTCCGCGTTTTTCCTGTTTACATAGGTTTCTATGACCAGTGATATGAAACAAGTTCAGTTACACAAATTGAAACGTGGCGATTTTCTATGCTATGGAAAGTCCGCACTATAATGACAGGCGTACTAACACCACCTGCGCGCTTCGGCAGCGCATTGATATCTGAGCCCCGTATCAATGTGCTGCCGAAGCGCGCAGGTGGTGTTAGTATGCCTGTCATTATAGTGCGGACTTTCCATAGCAAATGTACATATTCCACCAGAACAAGCAGGTTTCAGAACCCAGCACGACACAGTAGAACAAGTTCTAGCTCTCACCTCCTACACTGAATCAGGATATGAAAACAAACAGAAAATTGGTGCCATCTTTGTAGACCTGTCAGCCGCCTATGATACAGTGTGGCACGAGGGGCTCATGTTTAAGCTGTCGTCATATGTAAAACGTAGAGCCACACTGAGGCTGCTTTACAAAATGACAGGAAACCGTAGCTACTTTGTACGCATCGCTGACCAGATGAGCAAACCCAAACAAATACAGAATGGAGTCCCCCAGGGTTCAGTGCTTGCGCCTACTCTTTAACATTTATATAAGTGACATGCCACCCACGGAATCCCTAAAATTTGGATACGCAGATGACCTAGCTACTGCCACACAGGCACGTTCATTTGAAATATTAGAAAATACCCTAACAAGAGACGTGGAAACACTACACATCTTTTTTTAAATAAATGGTACCTGAAAACGAATGTCACAAAGACTGTTAGCTCTGTATTTCACTTAAAAAACACTCAGCAAATCAGACACTGCAAGTCCGTGATAACATTGGAGGAAATATTTTGCCTTCAGACTTAACCCCAAAATACCTGGGGGTTACTTTAGATCAAGCGCCAACATTCAGACAACATTGCGAGGCCACAGCACAGAAACTCAAAAAGCGATGTGGAATAATAAGAAAACTAGCTGGTACCAACTGGGGAGCATCACAGTCTGTCTTGTGGACTTCAGCTCTTGCACTGTGCTACAGTGCTGCTGAGTACTGTGCTCCAGTCTGGAGCCGCTGCTCCCATACCAACAAAATAGATGTTCAGCTGAACTCCGCCATGAGAATAATCACAGGTTCCATCAAAGCCACACCTACAGCCTGGCTCCCTGTGATGGCATCAATCGCCCCGCCACACCTGTGCAGGGAACAAGCAACCCAACACCAACACGAGCGTATCAAATCAAATCAAGTTTATTTGTACAGCGCTTTTAACAATAAACATTGTCGCAAAGCAGCTTTACAGAATTTGAACGACTTAAAACATGAGCTAATTTTATCCCTAATCTATCCCCAATGAGCAAGCCTGTGGCGACGGTGGCAAGGAAAAACTCCCTCAGACGACATGAGGAAGAAACCTCGAGAGGAACCAGACTCAAAAGGGAACCCATCCTCATTTGGGCAACAACAGACAGCCTGACTATAATATTAACAGTTTTAACAGGTATAACCCTCAACTGTCCTCATGGGGCCGTCCTTCACAGGAGTGGGGCGATAAAACTCCGACCAGACACAGGTCACCAGGATGGATCAAGCAGGTCCGAGGGGCAGAAGAGGCCAGCATCTCAATCCCAGGATCAACATGTAACTCAGAGGGACAGATTGGGGGGGGGGGGAAAGAAAACATGTTGTTAGGTATGCCCTAAAAATGACAAGTATTAAATCTGTGTGGTAGGCTCGCAGAGACGAGAGTCTTTACATCAGGCATGACACACAATGGCATGTTAATATGGTAAAAAAAAATATATCATGACCTGCTCTGGCTGGATGCTTGATTGGGTGATGGGAGCACACTCCTCAGCAATGATGAGATGCAGATGGGACCCTTAGGCCTGGCCAAGACAATTCAGTTACATTTCACCGGGTCTGGGACATGCGACAGAATGTCTGACGGCCGATTCCCTGCAGGCTACGATAGCCAGTCGAGGTCCCCACCGTCTCCACCAAAAGATTTCCTGTTGACTCCATGTAACTCAGAGGGACAGATTTGGAGGGGGGGGGGGGGGGGGGGGGAGAGAAAGAAAACACAGGTGGTTAGGTATGCCCAATGTCACCTGAATAAGTAGGAACAGTATACATATTGCACCGAGTACAAGCAGGGACTCCGGCAACTAACTATGACAGCATAACTAAAAGGAGAGAGCCAGAAGGTAACACAGGCATGAGGGAGCCCCGGGACATAAAGCAGCCAGCCACTGCACCGTCAACAAACTCGAGTGAGCAAGCGAGTGGGGACTGACAGCATCCATACATCCCAGTTTACCAAAACACTCTGTCTGAGGACCCTCCAGATCTACTCCTTTACCTCATAAACACCATTAACAAAAGGCTTGACTAAACAGATATGTTTTTAGCCTAGACTTAAATGCTGAGACTGTGTCTGATTCCCGAACATTACTTGGAAGGCTGTTCCATAACAGTGGGGCTTTGTAAGAAAAGGCTCTGCCCCCTGATGTAGCCTTCACTATACGAGGTACCAGCAGATAGCCTGCACCTTTTGATCTAAGTAGGCGTGGCGGGTCATAGAGGAGCAGAAGTTCACTCAGGTACTGTGGTGCGAGACCATTCAGTGCTTTAAAGGTCAATAGTAGTATTTTATAATCAATACGAAATTTGATTGGGAGCCAATGCAGTGTGGATAAGACAGGCATGATGTGGTCATATTTTCTAGTTCTAGTAAGGACTCTTGCTGCGGCATTTTGAACTAACTGGAGCTTGTTTATGCACTTATTGGAACATCCAGACAGTAAGGCATTACAATAATCCAACCTGGAGGTAACGAAAGCATGGACTAGTTTTTCTGCATCATGCAATGACATTAAATTTCTTATCTTTGCAATATTTCTGAGATGAAAGAAAGCTATCCGGGTGATGTTATCAATGTGAGTTTCGAATGAAAGACTGGGGTCAATAATCACTCCGAGGTCTTTTACTGCTGCACGTGAAGAAACAGAAAGGCCATCCAGAGTTACTGTGTAATCAGAAAACTTACTTCTAGCTGTATGTGGTCCTAGCACAAGTACTTCAGTCTTGTCAGAGTTAAGCAGAAGGAAATTTATAAGCATCCAGTGTCTAATGTCCTTAACACATTCCTCAATTCTATTAAGCTGGTGTCTCTCATCAGGTTTTGCAGAGACATACAACTGTGTGTCATCAGCATAACAGTGGAAACTAATACAATGTTTACGAATAATATCGCCCAGAGGTAACATATATAGAGAAAAAAGCAGTGGACCCAAGACAGAACCTTGTGGAACACCAAACTTTACCTCGGTACGTCTAGAAATATCACCATTTATATCAACATACTGATAACGATCCGTTAGATAAGACCTGAGCCAGGAGAGGGCCGTTCCCTTAACTCCCACAACATTTTCTAGTCTATCCAGAAGAATGGAATGATCAATGGTATCAAATGCTGCACTAAGGTCAAGCAACACAAGTAGCGAGACACAGCCCTGATCAGACGCCAACAGTAGGTCGTTTACTACTTTAACCAGTGCTGTCTCTGTGCTATGATGAGGTCTAAATCCTGACTGATACATTTCATGGATGTTATTCCTATGTAAATATGAGCATAACTGCTGTGCCACAGCTTTTTCAAGGATCTTGGAGATAAAGGGGAGGTTTGATATTGGCCGATAATTGGACAGCTGACAGGGATCAAGGTCAGGTTTTTTAATCAGGGGTTTGATAACTGCTAGTTTAAAGGATTTGGGTACATAGCCAATCGTAAGAGAAGAATTTATTATTTTTAGAAGCGGTTCAATTACTCCAGGCATTATCTGTTTGAATAGATGTGTCGGTAAGGGATCTAGTACGCAAGTTGAGGCTTTTGATGTAGAGATTAATGAAAGTAGTATACAACTGCTGGACGAATCTACCCCGGTGAGAAGGGTACTTGACTCTGCCCCTAACATCAACAGACTAAAAATCACGAAAACCATTCTTCAAAACAAGTAATCCAAATTTCAACATAAATGAATCCTGGAAAAGAGAATGGGATTCGAACATACCACAGGGAGGAGAAATAATTACAAACCCAACAGACCCACTCCCAGGCTTTTCGGCCCTCTCAAGACGTGAGTGGGTCCAATCCAATAGAATTTTATCAAAAAGTGGACGAACCGCTGTGAATCTCTACCAATGGGGGTATCGTGACACTCCAACATGTCCAAAATGCCAACAGGCACCACAAGACATGGACCACCTGGTCCTTCACTGCCCACAAACAGCTATACCTGGAGGTTACAATTCAATTTATGAGGCGGGCCCAATATTCCAACAATGGTGCACTAACAGAGGTGTGAAATAAACCATACGAAACTACATCAAAGCCGTAAAACATAACACTACAACACAAGTGTTTTGTATAAAACAATACATTTAAAAAAAAAAAAGTACATGAAAACAGGTTTTGACTGCAGAAGGTGCCGCAGTGCTGCAGGTTATTAAAAGCCTTTCAGAAGTACATGAAATAGAACAGACGAAACAAAGTACCCCTCAAAAACAAGACTCCCCTAGTCAGGATTGAATGCCAATCTAAAGAAGTGGGTCTTCAACTTCAATTTAAAAAGGCCGAGATCAATAGTGGTGCAAATGCCGGGGGGGCAGATTATTCCACAGTCTGGGGAGCAGCGACAGCAAAAGAACGATCACCCCACTGTTTATATCTCGACCTTGGGACTTCTAACAGAAGCTGACCCGAAGAATGCAGGGCCCTACCATGATCACGGATAGTTAAAATCTCAGACAAGTAAGAGGGAGCCAGGCTATTGATGGCATTAAAAGCAAACAGAAGTTTAAAATCAATTCTAAAATGGACTGGAAGCCAGTGGAGTGACAACAGCACAGGAGTAGCGTGTTCACGTCTGGACGTGCTTGTTAAAAATCGGGCCGCAGCGTTCTGTACAAGTCGAAGACGTAAAATTGAAGATTGGCTGAGGCCAACATAAGGGGCATTACAGTAGTCCGGTCTCTAACTGATGAATGCATGGATTGCCTTCTCGAGATCCTGCCGACTGAGAAACGGCTTCACTTTAGAGGTCTGCGCGGGACAGAATTTTCAGTCCTGCTCCCGCAAAGAATTATGATTTTCAGGCCCGCTCCCGCCCGCCATATTTTGTCCCGCTCCCGCCCGCAAATCCAGCATGATGCAGACGTTCGCGTTATTTCTCATGAAAGTTCTCGTCATTGGCTTGGGGAATTAAACATGCTGAGCTTAGCCGAGCTCTCCACTGACCGATCCGTCACCTAGCGCATGTGGCGAGGGTGCGCGTTGCCAGGCGGCATGCGAAGCTGAGGCTTTACAGAGATACCCATTGTGAGCTTCACTAGAGGAGCTCTGCTCTTCTGCCATGATCGGAGATCTCAAACACGGAAGAGCGGAAAGGAATCGGAAACGTACGCGAGGTTAGATCACTGTGGCAGCAGGGGCGTGGCCAAGCAGCAGTCTGTGAATGGAGGGCGGGGTTGGGGAAGGTAAGTGGCTAGGTCATTACACCTGATGTCAATTTGTGTGTGTTTATTTGTTGCAGGGATGGAGTATAAAGGGAGGGGGAGAGGAGAGAAGAGGGATTCGCTCCCCGACCACAACGTGTGTGTGTGTGTGTGTGTGTGTGTGTGTGTGTGTGTGTGTGAGTGAGAGAGTGAACGAGTGAAAGAAAGCTGAAAAGCTCAATAAAGTGAGTGGGTGTGAACACGAACTCTCGCCTGCCGTGCTTCTGTGCTCCACCCACATCGGGGATTACTACAGTGGTGCTTAAACCCGGGATGCACGAAAGCTTTTCAGCTTTCTTTCTTTCACTCGTTCACTCGCCTCACACACACGCGCATACGTGTTGTGGTCGGGGAGCGAATCCCTCTTCTCTCCTCTCCCCCTCCCTTTATACTCCATCCCTGCAACAAACACACAAATTGACATCAGGTGTAATGACCTAGCCACTTACCTTCCCCGACCCCGCCCTCCATTCACAGACTGCTGCTTGGCCACGCCCCTGCTGCCACAACCACATCCGCAAATTTAGGCATCTTAAAATGTTTTTATTAATGCCAAATAAAATATCCAGCACAAATTATATATGATAGACAAATTAATAATTTAAAATAAAATTTATAAACACGTTTTTAGTTAGCGGGACTGCAGCTCATCACCTCTCCCGCCCGCTCCCGCATTGTGCACTCCCCCTCCCGCCTGCGCCCGCAATGAGCTTTCAAAATTTGTCCCGCGCCGCACTGCTTTGCGTCGGGTCCCGCGGGAGTCCCGCCGGAGTGCAAGGCTCTACTTCACTTTGGCCAAGAAGACAGAGCTGAAAAAAAGCTCGTTCTAACAGAACTAATCGGTTTATCAAATTTAAGCCCACTGTCAAACGTTACCAAGATATTGTACAAATGGTTTTAAAAAGGGGGCCAGAATACCAGAGTTTGTTGTAAGAACATTTGACATTGGTGACGTGCCAAATAAAATGCATTCAGTTTTGCTGTCGTTCAAGTGCAAAAGGTTCCGTGCCAGCCAGTGCTTTACATCAGTAATACAATCCAGTAACTTAGTAAGCGCCGTATTTTCATTGGGTCTCATGGGCAAATATATCTGTAAATCGGCATAAAAGTGAAGACAGATTTTGTTTTTTTTTTTAAATAATTGATCCCAGAGGTAGCATGTACAATGAAAACAGAATAGGGCTGAGAATAGAACCCTGTGGCACCCCACAAGAGAGGGATGCATATGAAAAACAGAGGTCAATCATCACAGCGAAGCTCCTATTTGCCAAGAATGACCTAAACCATTGGAGAGCAGTGCCACGGATGCCGACATGCTGCTCTAGGCGAGATACAAGGACCGCATGGTCAACTGTATCAAAGGCCGCTGTGAGGTTGAGCAGCACCAGCATGGCAGGATTCCTGGCATCCACAGACAGAGATATCATTGTGCACCTTTAACAGTGCTGACTCAGTGCTATGTCGGGATCTGAAACCAGACTAGAATTTCTCTCTAAAAATGAATAATTGAATAAAAAATTTTTCTAAGACCTTAGAAAGAAAAGGCAAATGGGAGACAGGCCTAAAATTGGACAGAACAGAGGGGTCAAGATGTGTTTTTTTTTTAAGGAGGGGCCTAACTACAGCATGTTTGAAGGCAGCTGGGACAGACCCTGAACTAAGACAAATGTTTATAAAAACAAGCAGACTTGACCCAACAGAATTAAAAACCTTCAAAAACTTGGCCGGAATGACATCCAAGGGGCAGTTAGTGGGTTTCATGCCACTAACCACCTTTGTGAAAAACGACCGAGAAATAGTCTCAAACAGCAGACTGTGTAAGAAGAGCATCCACGTTATCAAGGGACATATCAATGTTACTGATATTCTGTCTGACTGATGCCACTTTGTCAGTAAAGAAACAGAAACTCTTCACAGGTTGCAGCGAAGGCATCAGACAGAACAGTGGGGAGTGGATTAATAACAGAGTCAATAGTATTAAATAGCAGTCTTGGATGATGAGAGCTATTGGCTATAATGGAAGACAGATATTTGGACTTGGGCTCCTTCAGCGATCTCTGGTAAGCAGCGAAACTGTCCCTTAACCAGCCCAGGGATACATGCAGTTTGTCCTTTTTCCACGGCCGTTCAGCCTGTCTACAATATTGCCTAAGCAGACGGGTGTGGTCATTCAACCAGGGATCGGTCTTGATGCTTTTTTGCCGAAAAGGGGCAACAGAATCCAGAATCGCAGAACAAGTAGAATGGAAAGTGGAGAGTAGACTCTCTAGGCAAAGGGAAGGAACCAGCCCACTGTCAGCATGCAGCTGAGGGTCCCTAAAGGCAACAGTAAACTCTCCAGCCGTTGACAAAGTAAAGATACGGCATCTGCGAGCTGGGGAAACGGGCTTATTGGCAGGTGGGGGGGGGGGAGGAGCAGCAAAATCAAAAAACAATGGGGAGGTGATCCGAAATGGCAGTGCCCACTATTTCTCTGAGGGAAACTGAAAGCCCATGAGAAATAAGATCGAGTGTGCCCATGCTCATGTGTTGGTGCATTAAGAGATTGGGTGAGACCAAAGGAATCCAAAAGGCCTTTAAACTCATTAGCAAGTTGACTTGCTGCACAACAAACATGAATATTAAAGTCTCCACAAATCAATAGTTTATCAAACTTTACAATAAAATCAGACAAAAACTCAGAACTCTTGAATAAAGTCCTTATTAAATTTGGGAGGACGATAGACTGTGGCACACAGCACAGGGCAGGCGAGGTTGATCACAAACAGCTGCAGTTCAAAGCTGGAATAATTTTAAGCAGTTAACATTCAGCATCTGAAACTCTCCTTAAATATAGCAGCCAGACCGCCGCCACGACCAGCAGCTCGCGGGGTGCTGAAAAAAAGAACAGCCGGGAGGGAGGAGCTCCGAAAAGGCGCTGTTCTCACCTGGTTTCAACCAGGTCTCTGTCAGCAAGAGGAAATCCAGATCATGTGTTGTAAAGAAGTCATTCAGAATAAATGTCTTATTTGTGAGAGATCTGGTGCTAATCAGCGCAGTATGAGCTGAGCAACAGCCAGACTGGTGAGAGGAGCGGGTGAGCGAGCGAAGATTCCCCAACGCACAGCCCCGCTGACAGGTCCACACTAGCCGACAACATGGGAACAGCACCCCGGTATCATGGAGAACCGGTCAGAGCCACAGATACCTGTACTCCGTGGAACTCCGCAGATCGTAGCCCCTGTAGTCCATGGAGGATCCGGCTAATAAACGACAGGGATCGTGACGAGAAGAAGCCAGGTAAGATTTAAGTTTAATGAGAACTCCTCCTCACTTTCCACGTCTTCTGTGGCGACTGCTGCAAGGTAGCCAGCAGGAAAGATGCCGTAGATATGGCGATATGAACACCAGAAAAGGCGGCGGCATCTCTGAATGTCCATCAGAGCCGCAGATCGACAGTTTTTCCAAAGACTCATGAATATTAAGAAGTGTCAGGCGATCATACACCTGCAGCGGTGAGACACTCCATATAACAAACAACAGACTTGAGAAAAACAGCAACACACTCAACAGAGGGAGATGGCCAGCCAAGCACACAGGTGCCATCTTCCCACCCATCTTGAGCAAGGCATCTAACCCCTAATTGCTCTCTGGGTGCTGTAGCATCGCTGCCCACTGCTCTCAGTATGGGTATGTGCTCATTGCTTAGAAGAAAATGCATTTTGTTCTTTCAGGAAATATCCAGGCGGCACGGTGGTGTAGTGGTTAGTGCTGTCGCCTCACAGCAAGAAGGTCCGGGTTCGAGCCCCGTGGCCGGCGAGGGCCTTTCTGTGTGGAGTTTGCATGTTCTCCCCGTGTCCGCGTGGGTTTCCTCCGGGTGCTCCGGTTTCCCTCACAGTCCAAAGACATGCAGGTTAGGTTAACTGGTGACTCTAAATTGACCGTAGGTGTGAATGCGAGTATGAATGGTTGTCTGTGTCTATGTGTCGGCCCTGTGATGACCTGGTGACTTGTCCAGGGTGTACCCCGCCTTTCGCCCATAGTCAGCTGGGATAGGCTCCAGCTTGCCTGCGACCCTGTAGGACAGGATAAAGCGGCTAGAGATAATGAGATGAGATGAGGAAATATCCATCCTTCCTAAAATTTCAGCAAAACCATGGCGTGCAGGACATCAACCTAAGGAGGGGTGGAAACTGCACGAAAGAATCCCCGACGGTATTCAACTTTGCTTCCTTGGATAAGGTTAATTTGTTATCCTAAAAAAACTAAAAAACATATCTGTTTAGTCAAGCCTTTTGTTAATAGTGTTTATGAGGTAAAGGTGTAGATCTGGAGGGTCCTCAGACAGAGTGTTTTGGTAAACTGGGATGTATGGATGCTGTCAGTGCCCACTCGCTTGCTCACTCGAGTTTGTTGACGGTGTAGTGGCTGGCTGTTTTATGTCCCGGGGCTCCCTCATGCCTGTGTTACCTTCTGGCTCTCTCCTTTTAGTTATGCTGTCATAGTTAGTTGCCGGAGTCCCTGCTTGTACTCGGTGCAATATGTATACTGCTCCTACTTATTCAGGTGACATTGGGCATACCTAACAACCTGTGTTTTCTTTCCCTCCCCCCCACCCCAAATCTGTCCCTCTGAGTTACATGGAGTCAACAGGAAATCTTTTGGTGGAGAGGGTGGAGACCTCGACTGGCTATCGTAGCCTGCAGGGAATCGGCCGTCAGACATTCTGTCGCATGTCCCAGACCCGGTGAAATGTAACTGAATTGTCTTGGCCAGCTCTAAGGGTCCCATCTGCATCTAATCATTGCTGAGGAGCGTGCTCCCATCACCCAATCAAGCATCCAGCCAGAGCAGGTCATGATATTTTTTACCATATTAACATGCCATTGTTGTGTGTTATGCCTGATGTAAAGACTCTCGTCTCTGCGAGCCTACCACACAGATTTAATACTTGTCATTTTTAGGGCATACCTAACAACCTGTGTTTTCTTTCTCTCTCTCTCTCTCCCCCCCCATCTGTCCCTCTGAGTTACATGTTGATCCTGGGATTGAGATGCTGGCCTCTTCTGCCCCTTGGACCTGCTTGATCCATCCTGGTGCCCTGTGTCTGGTCGGAGTTTTATCGCACTGCTCCTGTGAAGGACGGCCCATGAGGACAATTGAGGGTTATGCCTGTTAAAACTGTTAATATTATAGTCAGGCTGTCTGTTGTTGCCCAAATGAGTCTGGTTCCTCTCAAGGTTTCTTCCTCATGTCGTCTGAGGGAGTTTTTCCTTGCCACCGTCGCCACAGGCTTGCTCATTGGGGATAGATTAGGGATAAAATTAGCTCATGTTTTAAGTCGTTCAAATTCTGTAAAGCTGCTTTGCGACAATGTTTATTGTTAAAAGCGCTATACAAATAAACTTGATTTGATATCCAATTTATTACTAACCTATTGTTTTGGGGTTTTTTAGGTTTTATAGGTAGTTTATTTTGACAATAGGTGGACAATGAACAACTCAGCTAACTAGAAGAATCCTATAAAAAAAGTATATTAGATATACAACCCATAAGATTTTTGTATTCATTTTTACATTGCAAGTGCTCGTTACTAGTCTCAAAGAACTCCAGAAGAGCCCCTTTATAGGAGTTGGCCTTGACGAGTCGACAGATAGGACTATGGAGAAACACGACATCTTCATAGTCCGGTACCTGTCAAAGGAAGTCATGAAGACAACTTACTTTTAAAAAAAAAAAAAAAAAGAGAAAATCGAGGCTACCATCTACGAAACTCTGTCGTGTTTTCCGAGGGTAGAACATACCCATGAAAAAGGTAAACAAAATAATGAATATATTAGTCAAAGGTTATCACAATAAAAATAAGTGAATGAGTAATTATGAATAAATTATACTGGCATACTTTTGTTGCATTAGTTTTAAATTTTGCATAGTAGACCAATGAAAAATGAACAGCTGAAACTAATTTGCTATAGGTATTGTTTATGTAGTTTTAAGAATAGTCACAGGTACATTAGTTGGTCGAGTTGTCGCATGCACATTCTGTGCTACGTACTTCGTGGTTTCCGAGGAGTCTTTTTTCCACGAGTGTTGGCGTTAATCACAAATCTTTTTTTATTCTTTCTACAAATAATTTTCCAGTATCCTCCCATTTTTTTCTCTCTCTCGGAAGAACACCAAGACCGGAGGCTCTTCCCCCCCCCCCCCCCCCTTCCTCCTGTGTAAAGACCACAAGCAGAGGCCATCCACATGGGATCTGCTTTAATATCAACTGTGGGTGCAATCAGTTAATTATTGAAATTAAGTGATCAATCTCGTTAAATCAGTCTCATTAAATTTTGAAGGTTAATAATTAAAATGGATCAATCCCATTGAATCATTTACTTTGACTCGTTTGAATTGAATCATACCATAGAATCAGTCTCATTCAGTGAATCATTTAGTGAATCGTTCAATGAATCGTTTAGTGAATCATTTGGTGAATCGTTCAATGAATCATTTAGTGAATCATACCATTAATCCTGGTACTTAATAATAAATTACCAAACAGCTAAATTATGGTATATTTCCAAATTATTACAAATCACTTACCACATTACATAACTTTTATATGCACCCTTTTGAATTCGAGGGAGATTGGGGACTTCATGTATATATTGTTGTTCACACAAATAAACACAGTTTGTTTAATAAATGAATTTATTATACAAAGATAAAAAGAAAAATAATAAATCAATATATACAAGCAGTGAGGTGTGTGTGTGTGTGTGTGTAGGACTTGACCATGTGTTTAGCCTCGTGTAGCTAACTACACGTGGTGGAAGCCTAGCTTGTTGGTAGCTAAACAAAAGAATGTTATCTAAACAGAACAAAGGATTAGCTCTGTGTTTAGCCTTGTGTTGCTAGTGTGAGTTTGCTAAAGGCCCTTTGGCCTAGCTAAAGTGTGTTTGTTAGGCCTGGTGAGGCCTACTGGAGCACGTGTTGCTAAAGACAAGGGTATTAGCCGTAGCTAACAGAAAGCTAGCTTGTGGATTTCTAGCCGAGGTGTGGTTTATCAGGCCTGATGGCCTGCTGAGCACATGGTAGGCCTTGATTAGCTTTGTGTTGCTAAGCAGACAAAAGGGAAGCTGTAGCTAACCCACTAGCTCATAACATACTGAATCCACTGAAATCTTGAGATCAAGATGTATAATAAGAGAACTATGTTAGTAGTAAAGAAAAGCATGCACAGCCTATCTATTAAAAAAACAATTGAGAGAACATAGAACAAAATAAATCAACACGCTGCGTGTCTAACAGTGTAACAGATAAACCTGGGTTTAAATTCACACTATTTCAATAAAAGCAAATTCCTAAGACTATCCTAATTATGCCCAAATGCCAAAATCTTACTTAATCCTGCCTTTAGCAAGATATGAAGAACTATTCGCTGGTGTAGTTTCGGGCCTCGCCGTGGGAGCACGTGAGCCGCTCGTGATGGAGGCGTAGAAAACTTTCGGGTCCAGCGGAGCACTTGGGTGGTTCCCGTGGAAAGCAGAGGATTCTTGGTCCGAACCTCAGCGTTCGTGAGGAAAAGTCTCTGATCAGAATAAGATGCACAGCGCTTTTGAGTTAAAAAGGATTCAATCGCTTCTTAACTTTTAACTGCCTGGGCTGCAGTCGTGACGTCACTTCTAATGCAAGTAAACCGGTTGTAACTCAGGTTGAGTTTAAAGATCGCGCGACTCTAGAGTTTACCTTTGCCAAGGGTAAGAAAGAAAATCGCGCCGAGTGATGGATCTTGCAAGAAAGAAGACGTCTTTCTGGGTGGAGAGCGCCTCTTTATACGTCCAGATTCATCGGAAGCCAGACGTGAGAGACCAAGATGGAAGCGTTGTCCCATTGTTTTATGTTTCCTT
Organism: Neoarius graeffei; assembly: GCF_027579695.1. NCBI lineage: Eukaryota > Metazoa > Chordata > Actinopteri > Siluriformes > Ariidae > Neoarius > Neoarius graeffei. Next base: position 83,089,618 of record NC_083579.1, on the reverse strand, counting down.
GTATGAGGACGTAGATGATCCCGCCCACGCGTGACGTAGGTCACACGGAAGTGGACTGGGAACTGTAGTTCTGACACAAGATGGCGGCATGATACCTACACAACAGATCTTCAATTAAGGTACATGAATCTTTTAATCATGGCACACCTTCAGCTTGTTCAGTGTGCTGAGTACAGGATGTTTAGTCATTCTTCCTCCGTCACGAGTGACAGTTTATTTGTGAAAAGTGCAAATTAGTTAGCTCTCTGACGGAGAAGATTGCAGTTTTAGAAGCGCGTATCCAGGCTTTAGAGTGAGAACAGTATAGTTTCTGTAGGGGAAAGTCTGGATGCTATAGGTGGAGTTAGTAATCCCCCAACTCTGGCATTAGAGCCCTCACAGCGGGGCAAATGGGTGACGACTCGGCAGCATAAGTAGAGCCAAAGCTACCGTTGAGGGTTAATCCAAAGATAATAGGAGGGTTAAAATCCGATACGTTAAATTTCCTACCCGCAAGTACAGTGGTGCTTGAAAGTTTGTGAACCCTTTAGAATTTTCTATATTTCTGCATAAATATGACCTAAAACATCATCAGATTTTCACACAAGTCCTAAAAGTAGATAAAGAGAACCCAGTTAAACAAATGAGACAAAAATATTATACTTGGTCATTTATTTATTGAGGAAAATTATCCAATATTACATATCTGTGAGTGACAAAAGTATGTGAACCTCTAGGATTAGCAGTTAATTTGAAGGTGAAATTAGAGTCAGGTGTTTTCAATCAATGGGATGACAATCAGGTGTGAGTGGGCACCCTGTTTTATTTAAAGAACAGGGTTCTATCAAAGTCTGATCTTCATAACACATGTTTGTGGAAGTGTATCATGGCATGAACAAAGGAGATTTCTGAGGACCTTAGAAAAAGTGTTGTTGACGCTCATCAGGCTGGAAACGATTACAAAACCATCACTAAAGAGTTTGGACTCCACCAATCCACAGTCAGACAGATTGTGTACAAATGGAGGAAATTCAAGACCACTGTTACCCTCCCCAGGAGTGGTCGACCAACAAAGATCACTCCAAGAGCAAGGCATGTAATAGTCGGCGAAGTCACAAAGGACCCCAGGGTAACTTCTAAGCAACTGAAGGCCTCTCTCACATTGGCTAATGTTAATGTTTATGAGTCCACCTTCAGGAGAACACTGAACAACAATGGTGTGCATGGCAGGGTTGGAAGGAGAAAGCCACTGCTCTCCAAAAAGAACATTGCTGCTCGTCTGCAGTTTGCTAAAGATCACGTGGGCAAGCCAGAAGGCTATTGGAAAAATGTTTTGTGGACGGATGAGACCAAAATAGAACTTTTTGGTTTAAATGAGAAGCGTTATGTTTGGAGAAAGGAAAACACGGCATTCTAGCATAAGAACCTTCTCCCATATCTGAAACATGGTGGCAGTAGTATCATGATTTGGGCCTGTTTTACTGCATCTGGGCCAGGACGGCTTGCCATCATTGATGGAACAATGAATTCTGAATTATACCAGTGAATTCTAAAGGAAAATGTCAGGACATCTGTCCATGAATTGAATCTCAAGAGAAGGTGAGTCATGCAGCAAGACAATGACCCTAAGCACACAAGTCGTTCTACCAAAGAATGGTTAAAGAAGAATAAAGTTAATGTTTTGGAATGGCCAAGTCAAAGTCCTGACCTTAATCCAATTGAAATGTTGTGGAAGGACCTGAAGCGAGCAGGTCATGTGAGGAAACCCACCAACATCCCAGAGTTGAAGCTGTTCTGTACGGAGGAACGGGCTAAAATTCCTCCAAGCCGGTGTGCAGGACTGATCAACAGTTACCGCAAACGTTTAGTTGCAGTTATTGCTGCACAAGGGGGTCACACCAGATCCTGAAAGCAAAGGTTCACATACTTTTGTCACTCACAGATATGTAATATTGGATCATTTTCCTCAATAAATAAATGACCAAGTATAATATTTTTGTCTCATTTGTTTAACTGGGTTTTCTTTATCTACTTTTAGGACTTGTGTGAAAATCTGATAATGTTTTAGGTCATATTTATGCAGAAATAGACAATTCTGAATGGTTCACAAACTTTCAAACACCACTGTAACTAGATACATAGGAAAGCAAATAACAGATTCATTTACATATTGATTTGATGTGTGTTAAACAAGCGGTCTTTTTTTCCCAGTGTTTGTGTTGATTGTCAAAGTAATATGTCCGCGTGGTATAATGTAAACAAACTGTAATCTGTTGGCTATGTCCAGATCACGTGTTCAAACTGTCCTATGGTAACTTTCGCCATGATGTCACGAAATGGTCATGTGATGTTTTCGTTGGCAAGAGGCTATTTATAAATGGCCGATCAGAGTTATCGGGTCATAAATTATGGTAGTGTCGTGTTATCGGCTGTACATATGGATTTGATAATGATCAAGAGCTTTTACCGTATCCCAAAAAAAAAACCTGAAGCTTGCCGAAAGCTTTGGATCACTAACAAGTGGGAACCTACTGACAATGACCATGTTTGCTTTCAACACTTTATATCTGGTAAGACACATGACTATTATTTTGTAGTTTAATATTATGATGCCAGCCTAGAAATTCATATTTTTTTTCCACCAGCCAGCCGGACTAGTTACCTTCCAAAGTAACTAGCCAAACAGAAAAATCAACTAGCCAAAATTTGTTCATGTAGCCTATGAATTTTACTTCTGTCAAAAATAACACAAAAAAAGATAGTTACCATTGTTCATGACTAATGTGCATTTATTTCAAGACCCAAGTATTTTGATACTGTTGTTAAATACATAAATGAGAACAACACAGAGCACCATAATATAATATCAACTAGGGATCGACCGATATGTTTTTTTTTTCAGGGCCGATACCGATTATTATGGAATTGGGATGCCGATAACCGATATGTGCAACCGATAAATGTAAACATTATAATTGACATGAAATTAAACATAGCACACACTGACGAAGACCTTCATATCCATGAAATGTATGTTTAATTGTAAAATTGAACATGAAATTTTGTGCAGGGAGATGCCAGCAGCATTTGTACAATAAAGTCAAACATTAGTTAGAATAAAATGAGAAATAAAATAAAATAAATATTCACCAATAAAAAAATAAAATCACTCCCTACTATATTACAGCTCACCATTTTCAGTGGAAAATAAATGAAATACACTCTGGATTCTTTTACACTAAGAACTAAGACTTACCAACTTCAAGTAGTTTTTAAATAACAAACCAAGTGTAGGGAGCTGCCTGCAGCATTTTTTAAAAAGTAAAATCAAACATACAGTAAAGTAGGCTATCACTCCCTATTAGGAACGGCTGCTCCTTTAAGAGTACATCGCTTTCCGAATCAGAAGTGCTAGCGAGGAGAATCACTTGCGCAAGAATTATAAATACTAGTCACACCTGGCGTGTTTAAATGTTCAAACAGCGCTTTATAAAGTTGCCTTGACCGCCTCTCTGTATGGCTGTCATTCTACTGTTTGAGTAGAACTACTGACACATTCACAACGTTTCCAGACGGGGATTTAAAAATGACTGCAGCCTATGTTATGCTGTTTCAGCGAGACTAGTTGGTTGTAGGCTAATTCAAGTGCTTCCTTCCGTAAGCTAAGTTTGCCTGGCTACACAGATGCAAATGGACAATTTTAATGAGTAGTAGATGAAGAATGTAAACATATAATGATGTTGTGCTTTTGCAACTTGTGTGTTTGTGACTTATTGCGGCAAAAGCAGCGTGTCCTTACCTTGATACGGGCGCCTTGAAACAGTTCAGAGTGTTTAGCTGCGCATGTCGATTGGCTATATCTCTTGTGCCAAACAAATCAGATGTTGTGGTGGGCGGGACCATGTTCTTGAACTCAGAGAGGCGAGTGCAGGAAAGGACGTGCAGTGACAGTCGCGTTAGGAACGAAATGGCTGCAAAAAGGCATGTTATCGGCATATCGGTGGAAATTATGGCCGATACCGATAACCCTAAAAATGCAGAATATTGGCCAGAATATTGGCCAGGCCGATTATCAGTCGACCCCTAATATCAACAAAATAATATATTGGAAAACTTGGCAACTTGGTGTATGAATATTGAAAACAAATATACTTATGACTATAGCACCCAAAATATGTCCAACATGTTTTCTGTATTTAACCATTTATATGAGAGAAAGCATTAGGAGCTTCATATTGACTAGGAATCAACTTGAAAAAAATTTATTATTCCATAAAAATCGTATCGCAGCCAAGACCTACCCTGCTCCCACATTTGCTTATAAGTCCTTTGTTGTTTCTCCTTCTCGTAGGCTTTATCGGCGGCTTTTTTCTCCTCTTCAGACCGAGGTCGCTTTGTCCCCGTCTCTGGCGGTTTCTGTACACCTTTCAGAAAATTCCACATCGCAACGTAGCTTTGGCAGATGTAGATGTAAACAACAAAAACACGTGTTTAAATGGGCGATAATGTGGCCACATCTATTGAATTTGATAACATGATTACCACAATATTCAGCGAGATGCGTTATATGCATGCGCAGTAGTGAAAAAAAAAAAAAAAAAAAAAAAACGACAGCCTGACTCGTACATGATATGTTTCGGAATTCTTCTGCATTTTCCGTACTGCCAATAAACACATCGATTAACACAGACACGGCACACGCTTAATATGTGGCGGCGTTAGTTGACGGTGTGTCTGAATCTTCGCTTCATATATATTTTTTTTATTTTCAACTAGCCAGCCGGGCTGGCCAGTGACAGGAATTACCCGCCAAATGACAAATTAAGTCGCCTCGGGAGACCGGACCACCGCGAATTTCAAGCCGTGTGATGTTAGATAAAACTTCATCAGAAATAATTTGTTGTGCTATGACACTGCTTAGATATCAACCAAAAGAGGAGTAAAAACGCATGAACAGCTGATTTGTATGCAGTACGAGTACGATTTCCAGAAACGCACTCACGGCAAATTTATGTACTTTTTGCAGTATGAATATTTGACATTAGAAGATTGGTCGAACTTTTCATGATATGTATTTGAAGATAAATAGCATAGCCTGGATTTAAAACACTGCTTGTGCATTCTAAATGCAGAACTTGCTTAAGTTTAGTACTGTATATCTTTGGTGTGTGCGTCTGAAGCAACAACATTAACTTATGTTTCAAAGATTATATTGTGCCTATTTAATCTGTCTTTTTATTATTAGGCACAAAAAGCAAATATAAAGGAGTATTTCAATCAAACTGAATAATTAACACTTGTGTGCATCAAGAGACTTGTAGCCCTTCATCGATTCTTTTGTGTATATTGAAGGCGTGTCAATCACATACAGGTAGATATCGCCGAAGGTCAGGTCAGGCTAGGTGCTTGGATTTGGGTCTCATTTGTCCGTAACTGCGTAAGGATCAGGCAAAACTTTGGTGCCACTGTTGTACAGAAGCTTGGCTGCATATCTTTGCTTAGCATCAGTTGGCAACGAACTTGCATACTGCGATAAATCGCCACGAAAACTAGGTGATGATGCAACTTTGTCAGCGATTGCGAATGGTTCTTGCCAACCAATTTTATGCACATGCGCGATATTGTGTCATGCTCTAGTTTGGTGAACGCTCCCATAAAAATATCGAAAGAAAACAGACATCCCGGAATTTTCCAATTCATTATAAGCGATCTCATTGGCTGTCGATGTTGTCTCCCACCAGACGGACAAAGCCGACTGATTTTAACCACAAAAGTTTGACCTAGTCTATCAGTATGGCTTCGATCAAAGATCGGTTGATTAAACGTCAACAAACCCACGTGAGTGACGGTGCACAAAACCAGACAACTGTCATGACAACCAAAACTTCATCAATTCTGATCGTAGCGACTGGCTCAAAAAGCACTCGCTGGACAATTTGACCCACATCAGCAAGGATGACAGCGAGATGAACTACGAGTGCATTGCCCAACAATGGGCCAAGCAAAAGCCAAGGAGAATTAATCTGCTTTAAAGCAGTAGAAAACTTAATTCATTAGTTTGGGTTTGCAGAAAGATTATGTACTTTTATAAAAACACTCTCACGAAGTTAAGTTGTCCAAATCTGTCAAATATAGCATCATTTCAAATAATAATAAGAATTTTTGGCAGCGTGAAGTCACTGGGATCCACTTAACAAAAGGCAGCTCTGGATTATTCTTTTGTTAAAGGCTCACAGTGACATCACACTGTCAAATACACTTATTATTCGAAATTATGCTACATTTGACACTTCATGAAATGTGATGTACAACCCCAATTCCAAAAAAGTTGGGACAAAGTACAAATTGTAAATAAAAATGGAATGCAATGATGTGGGAGTTTCAAAATTCCATATTTTATTCAGAATAGAACATAGATGACATATCAAATGTTTAAACTGAGAAAATGTATCATTTAAAGAGAAAAATTAGGTGATTTTAAATTTCATGACAACACATCTCAAAAAAGTTGGAACAAGGCCATGTTTCCCACTGTGAGACATCCCCTTTTCTCTTTACAACAGTCTGTAAATGTCTGGGGACTGAGGAGACAAGTTGCTCAAGTTTAGGGATAGGAATGTTAACCCATTCTTGTCTAATGTAGGATTCTAGTTGCTCAACTGTCTTAGGTCTTTTTTGTCGTAACTTCCGTTTTATGATGCGCCAAATGTTTTCTATGAGTGAAAGATCTGGACTGCAGGCTGGCCAGTTCAGTACCCAGACCCTTCTTCTACACAGCCATGATGCTGTAATTGATGCAGTATGTGGTTTGGCATTGTCATGTTGGAAAATGCAAGGTCTTCCCTGAAAGAGACATCGTCTGGATGGGAGCATATGTTGCTCTAGAACCTGGATATACCTTTCAGCATTGATGGTGTCTTTCCAGATGTGTAAGCTGCCCATACCACACGCACTAATGCAACCCCATACCATCAGAGATGCAGGCTTCTGAACTGAGCGCTGATGACAACTTGGGTCGTCCTTCTCCTCTTTAGTCTGAATGACACGGAGTCCCTGATTTCCATAAAGAACTTCAAATTTTGATTCGTCTGACCACAGAACAGTTTTCCACTTTGCCACAGTCCATTTTAAATGAGCCTTGGCCCAGAGAAGACATCTGTGCTTCTGGATCATGTTTAGATATGGCTTCTTCTTTGAACTATAGGAGTTTTAGCTGGCAACGGCGGATGGCACGGTGAATTGCGTTCACAGATAATGTTCTCTGGAAATATTCCTGAGCCCATTGTGTGATTTCCAATACAGAAGCATGCCTGTATGTGATGCAGTGCCGTCTAAGGGCCCAAAGATCACGGGCACCCAGTATGGTTTTCCGGCCTTGACCCTTACGCACAGAGATTCTTCCAGATTCTCTCAATCTGTTGATATTATGCATAGGGATGTCCCGATCCGATCACGTGATCGGAAATCGGGCCCGATCACATGGTTTCAGACTCGATCGGAATCGGGCATTGCCTCCCGATCAGGGATCGGATATATATCTATATAATATATTCTCATTTTTAACACATCAATAGCTATGCATTGGCACAGAGTGAGACCAGACCTCTTGTCTCAACATGGCAACATCAACGCGTGCGGCATGACATCACTTTGTAGCGGAGATGCTATTGGTTATTGGCTGCCTGTTGCCGGCAAAGTTTTTTTTTTTTTTTCTTGTTTTTGTTGCCGGCAAAGTTGAACACGGAAGCAGTTCGAAGCGGAAAGCAAAGCATGAGATCATTTTTTTTTTCGTTGGATGACAAAAGAAACGGGCTCAAACCTGAAAGGGTAGAAATGCTTGTTTTCATCAAGAAAAACGTTCATTTCCTTAATTGAAATTACTGTACACCACTGTGAGATGCATTCTTAAAAGCAAATTACCGGCACTGTGGCACTTTTTTTTTTTTATTTGTTTACATTCCTGCCAGGTATTTTAAGGTTATTTTTTTTAATTTGTTATTTATTGTTCAAACTGCCTCACGTAAGTGCTCTGTTTGCTAACGGAGTTGTTGGATGTTAAAATAAGGTGTTAAATAAAAAATGAGGAACATCCTGGATCCATTTCTTTCCTCGTCTTTATTATTTTTTATGGATTATAAGAAGTATCGGATCGGGACTCGGTATCGGCAGATACTCAAAATCAAATGATCGGTATCGGATCGGAGGGCAAAAAAACCTGATCGGGACATCCCTAATTATGCACTGTAAATGATATGTTCAAACTCTTTGCAATTTTACACTATCGAACTCCTTTCTGATATTGCTCCACTATTTGTCGGCGCAGAATTAGGGGGATTGGCGATCCTCTTCCCATCTTTACTTCTGAGAGCCGCTGCCACTCCAAGATGCTCTTTTTATACCCAGTCATGTTAATGACCTATTGCCAATTGACCTAATGAGTTGCAATTTGGTCCTCCAGCTGTTCCTTTTTTGTACCTTTAACTTTTCCAGCCTCTTATTGCCCCTGTCCCAACTTTGAGATGTGTTGCTGTCATGAAATTTCAAAATGTCTCACTTTCGACATTTGATATGTTGTCTATGTTCTATTGTGAATACAATATCAGTTTGAGATTTGTAAATTATTGCATTCCGTTTTTATTTACAATTTGTACTTTGTCCCAACTTTTTTGGAATCGGGGTTGTACATAATCTTTCTGCAAACTTAAATGTTTTAATCTTAATCTAGTCCATTTAATAAAGTGCCAAAATTTAAACTTCAACATGCAGTTGCCTTACTTTTCTTTTCAGTGCATCTTAGTTATACATATATTAGGGTAATTGCATCAGAAACATTCTAAAATCATTAGTTATAATAATACAGCAACTTATTTTTAAGGTGGCAGTTCTTGGGTTCAGATCCCTTTATGATCAACAGGAGGTCATGATGATCGATTCTCTTCATTGGATTGCATAAGATGGAGCAAACCACTGTTCATATTTTCATGCACATTTGTGTCACAACAATACTTGATCATAGATAATTAAGGTATCCTGTAGATTTTCAATCTATCATATACCTAAGTAATCGATAACAAAACAGTTTAACTTGCATATTGAACTTTAAGGTGAACTTCCAAATGTGTATACATTAACACTATTTAGGTCAGAAATCATTGAAACACTGGTAAAATCTATCCTATAAATCATGTATCTAAAACCTCTCAGAGACCCTGAAAATATACCTGAGAGCATCTATTTTCAAAAATTTTTTGAAACCACTAGTTTCACTTCGCGCCATTGGCACTCAATTGTCTGTCCTATCATGCCAGAACTTAGGGCTTTAACTTTTTTTTTCTGGGGAAAACGCTGTTTGCGATAGACTAGAAAATGTTGTGGGAGTTAAGGGAACGGCCCTCTCCTGGCTCAGCGCTTATTTAACTGATTGCTATCAGTATGTTGATGTAAATGGTGATTTTTCTAGACATACTGAGGTAAAGTTTGGTGTTCCACAAGATTCTGTCTCGGGTCTACTGTCTTTTTATATATGTATGTATATTTTACCTCTGGATGATATTATTTGTAAACATTGTATTAGTTTCCACTGTTATGCTGATGACACACAGTTGTATGTTTCTGCAAAACCTGATGAGAGACACCAGCTTAATAAAATTGAGGAATGTGTGAAGGAAGATTAGGGATAAAATTAGCTCATGTTTTTGTTATTGTTATGTTATTGTTAAAAGCGCTATACAAATAAACTTGAACTTGAAGGACATTAGACACTGGATGCTTATTAACTTCCTTCTGCTGAACTCTGACAAGACTGAAGTACTTGTACTCGGACCCCATGCAGCTAGAAGCAATTTTCTGATTACACAGTAACTCTGGATGGCCTTTCTGTTTCTTCACATGCAGCAGTAAAAGACCGCAGGGTGATTCTTGACCTCAGTCTTTCATTCAAAATCCACATTGATAACATTACCGGGATAGCTTTCTTTCATCTCAGAAATACTGCCAAGATAAGTTAACTTCATTGTCAAATATGCTATATATGCTCGACATACAGCACAGATGAAATTTCAGTCCTCTCTGACCCACGGTGCAAACAGGCAATGCAATAAATAAGTAAAAAAAATATAAAGAATTTATAATTTTTTAAAAATTAAGAAATTTAATGTTACTACATGATGCAGAAAAACTAGTTCAAGCTTTTGTTACCTCCAGGTTGGATTATTGTAATGCCTTACTGTCTGGATGATCCAATAAGTGAATAAACAAGCTCCAGTGAGTTTAAAATGAAGCAGCAAGAGTCCTTACTAGAACTAGAAAATATGACCCCATCACCCCCGTCTTATCCACACTGCATTGGCTCCCAATCAAATTTCCTATTGATTATAAAATACTACTATTGACCTTTAAAGCACTGAATGCTCTCGCACCACAGTACCTGAGCGAACTTCTGGTCCTCTATGACCCGCCACACCTGCTTGGATCAAAAGGTGCAGGCTATTTGCTGGTACCTCGTATAGTGAAGGCTACATCAGGGGGCAGAGCCTTTTCTTACAAAGCCCCACAGTTATGGAACAGCCTTCCAAGTAACGGTCGGGAATCAGACACAGTCTCAGTGTTGAAGTCTAGGCTGAAAACATCTGTTTAGTCAAGCCTTGTGTTAATGGTGTTTATGAGGTAAAGGTGTAGATCTGGAGGATCCTCAGACAGAGTGTTTTGGTAAACTGGGATGTATGGATGCTGTCAGTCCCCACTCGCTTGCTCACTCGAGTTTGTTGACAGTAGTGGCTGCTGCTTTATGTCCCGGGGCTCCCTCATGCCTGTGTTACCTTCTGGCTCTCCCCTTTTAATTATGCTGTCATAGTTAGTTGCCGGAGTCCCTGCTTGTACTCAGTGCAAAATGTATACTGTTCCTAATTATTCAAGTGACATTGGGAATATCTAACAACCTGTGGGTTTTTTTTCCTCCCTCTCCTCAATCTGTCCCTCTGAGTTACATGTCTGTCCTGGGACCGAGATGCTGAACCCCTTCTGCTGATCCATCCTGGTGCCCTGTGTCTGGTTAGAGTCTCATTGCATCACTCCTGTGGAGGATGGACCCATGTGGACAGTTAAAAGTCACACCTGGAGGATGCTCTTACAGTACTTACAGTAATGCTTTTATGGCTGAGGACTACAGTTGACTTGCTAACTTTAGGACTGCAGTTGTCATGAAGGTTTGCACTCAAGTTTCCATCAATGAAGAGTTTATAACATCAACAAAACTGACTTCATGTTAAAACTGTTAATGTCAGTCATGTTGTCTGTTGCTGCCCAAATGAGGATGGGTTCCTCTCGAGGTTTCTTCCTCATGTCGTCTGAGGGAGTTTTTCCTTGCCACCGTCGCCACAGGCTTGCTCATTGGGGATAGATTAGGGATAAAACTAGCTCACGTTTTAAGTCGTTTAAATTCTGTAAAGATGCTTTGCGACAATGTTTACTGTTAAAAAGCGCTATACAAATAAACTTGACTCGCTCCACCTCTTCTTTTTCGGAAAAAGCCAATCCTCTCGCTCCGCCTCTTCTCCTGTCTCGGAAAAAAGTAAAAACTTCTTCCCGAACCAGTCCCGTTGTTACAGTTCCCTGCACAACAATAAGGCTTGGTTTTTCTTTGGAAATTCCCAAATGCACGTCTGCACTCAAGCCAAACGGCAATGCAAGTAAACACAAGTGGACTCAACTCAAGCGGTTTGTCTTGAATGATGTCATGCACCGAGTGGTCACGAAAATGACCGAACAGAAATTCGCCACAACCTGCACTAACTTATTTTAATTATTACTTAACAATACTTCTTGGGACCAGAAGAAAACTACAGGGTTTTTTTTTTTTACATATAAAGTTTCAAATGTGCATAAATTGAAAACCATTGCCTATGATCTTTAAGCATTAACAATAAATCTAAAATAGTCATTTTTACGATTAAAAGGATTCATATAGGTAGCTGTCTGAGTGAATGACCTTGACATCACAGCAGGAAGGCTATCGGGCTCATCGCCATTTTCGCTATACTAAAACACCGAGCTGACTGCAACTTCAATCCTCCATTTTGAGCTCATTTATTGCCATGCCACACGGATGTGTTGCTGTGCAGCAACACAACAGAAGGTGGATTTGTGTTGCTGTGCAGCAACACAACAGAAGGTGGATTTATGTTGCACTCATGGCCCAAGAATGTTCAAAAGGCAACGATTTGGATGCGTTTTGCGAGAAATTCATGGGCACATTTTACTGAGGACTTGTACGAAACCTCTGATCTGTTGAGGAGTGTTGGCTATAAGCCTGTATTGAAAGAGTGCAGTACCAACAATTAAAGGAAAAGAAAACTACAAGAAAAGGAAAGCAAGTTCAGTTGCACCAGTTCTCCCGGAGTGTGAGCCAAGCAGTAATGGTGGAGTACTCAGCATGGAGAAAATGGAGAATGAGTGGACCAGTCGTCAGATTTCTCCACTGGATATACTTGCCTCAACAGCAATCTCTTACCCTTGTGTGGAAGAAGCGAATGAACGGAGAACTGAAAGTCAGATTGTTTTGAAATGATCGGCCTTCAAGAAGCGAGAGCACAGACGGGTAAGCGCCGACTCTCATTTCACTCATAACATGTTTACCTGCATTTAGATTAATCCATGTAACTTGCATTGTGTGTTTAAGTTACCGGTATAAGATTATTTAATTTGCTTCAGAATGTGATTGTCTCAGACCATCTGATTATTTAATTAGCCTTTTACGTTTTCAGTGAAAATGCATGCACGTACGTTGCATAAGTTATAACACCTATCCTGTTTTAATGAGTCACAGAAGACCGTCAGTTCAATTCCATCCAGTTCTCTAGACGGCTTTGTTCTCTGGCTTTACTTCGTGAGGTGAGGGCCTCCGTGGCCGACGTGTTCCTATCGGATTCACTTTCAGATGGTTCGAACTGATACGGTTCTACGTGTATAGCAGTAGCATGTACACACTCCAATTTCAGGACTATTGCAGTCAGGTGTATTACTATCTGAGGATCTGAAGAATCTCCAATAAATCCAAACGAAGAGGCCATTGCAACCGCTCTCGCCTGCAGAGTCTGGCTTTGGTCTATAGCTGTCAAAGACCTCGACCTTAAAGTGCATATCCTGGACCAATTTCGTTTTTTTTTTTTTATCTGAAAGTATGCCCCTTTACACACTCATCCAGAAGGGTAATTTTGCACAAGGCCATCTGTCTACAGCAGAAAAAATTAAAATAAAACGCATCTGGAAAAATTCCAAGGGAGTCTGGAGCCAGATTCGTGATGTCACATGCGGATCCGCCAGCAGGCTGAGAGCGCTTGCATGGGTTCAGTGCACAGTCTGTGTAGACCAAGTTTAGCAGCTAGCGATTTTGCATTGAAATATGGAATTGTTGCCTGAGCTGCTAAACCCATGGATTCATGCATCAATGCTCATCTACCTGTTGTTACATAAATCATATTTTGTCTATTTACTATTATGCATTTATACATTTCTTCATTTAGAAGAGTACTGGCTACTACAGGAAAAAGATTTCATAAGCTACACACATGGAATCGGCTAAGCAGGGTTGTATATACACAGCCCTTTAAATTACACCTTGGCCAGGCCATTTAATGGTGTGCCCAAATTAAACGCGCCCAAATTACCGTCCCCAAATTAATCAAGGAAAAAAGGGCGCATCTTTATCACACCTTGATCGTTCCGATTTCCGATCAAAACAATTAAGTTATTTCCAAAATCGACCAAAAATGTCAAGCAAGTGACAGAACATTACCTATAACCCACTCAAAGGTACCAGTCTCTTTCCTGATGGGCGGAAGTTGGATTCCTGAGGTTTGATTGGTTAAGGCATCTGCCATTGACTCGTATGCTAGCGTTTCTGCTTTGATTTTCTGGAAGCCATGATGCCACGAAGACGGCCCATTACTACAGGACGCTCACACAACAAGCAAAGCGACACTTATGAGAGCCGCCGTCTGGCAAGGCTTCAGCCCGAAAGCGAGAAACAAACTGGGCCTTTGGACTGATTTTTAAGTGCAAGGCAAGGCTCATCAATTACAACACTACCACTCCCAACAGCAAGCGTGTCCAACTGCAACAACAAGACTTCGGGAGACGACAAGGTGCGTCCAATAACAACTTCCTTTATTTACATTGAAAACGAAAGAAATTTGCCGTTGTCATTTTATTATAATATATATCACCAGAAGTCTATTAATAGACTTCTGATATCACAATAAATATTAAAGAAATGTACTAAATTTTATCCTATGAGCCCATGGGCAGTCACAAGGGGATTTAAATATGACTACATGCAGATATGCCTAGTAGTCTACCAAATTAATTGTTATTTATGTGATCTCGGAAAGTTCATAATACTTCTACCGCTACATCAATTCATATTTAAACTTCATAATGCTCATGTGTCTGAACCACTTGCATGAAAATTATTGGGTGATCTTAAAGTGCTAGTCCAGACTATAGTGAGTTTCTTAAAAAATAAAATGAAAGTTAAAAAAAAAAAAAAAAAAATTGGCTAGAAAATACCCTGATTAGGCCAAAAAAAAAAAAGTATGTTTCCGGTTACCCGACCGACCCTAATCCGTACCGCCTGACCCCAAACTTTTTTTTCGTTTTTTTCCCCAGTCGCGACTTTTACATATAACCCAACCGCGTGAACCGGAAGTTTTTGTCACTCACTGGGAAAATCAGGGCTTTCCACAAGCACCGGCTGCCGGCCATACAGCCGACTACACAATTAAGTCCAGCCAGCTACTTTAATGACTTATTTTTGTAGCCCACAGGCTCTAAATATTAATTTTCTATTTTAATAAAATTAAATGTTTATCTAACAGACTGACAATAATGTCAAACTGAACCGCACATGCAGTGTATGCGCGCACACTCAGCGGCGGCAGTAGTGTGTCGGGGCCGTCGGAGGGAACAGAAGCAGAGATGACGCTTATTTTGTCTTTCACCTAGAGACATGATTCAAACTTTAAAACGGAGACAAAATTCTCCTGTGTGGATCTGGCATTCAACTTTTTTGCTAGGCTCTATACTTTTTGATCAGTCACAGATCAAACACCATGAGCACATCTGGAGAAATTCAGACTTTATAATGGGTGTCTATTGCGTTACACACCAGTGGAGTTTAGAGTGTAAGCAGCTTGACAAAAAAAAAAAAAAAAAAGCTCTCTCTCATTTAAACTGTTTTCTCAGCCACAATTTTCACTCTACACACACAACTTTCTCAAAAGTTGTAGTCACACATTGTGTGAATCAAGACAAGTGTCTCCCTGAGCGATAGGATTTACAGTTTTTGAATGAGAAGCCTGAAAGTAAGGAGAGGACAGGCGCGCTGCCCCATAGACTCACATTATAAACGTGGCAGCGCTTTTACTGCAAAATCAGAAAAGTCACTTGTTTTTAACTCGCTCTAGTGTCCACATTTTTTACACTAGGGACAAAAAAAAAAAATTTACATTAATGTGTTCATGGGAGCCTTGTAGCGCTCAATGTGAAAGAATTTTGTGAATAGCTCCTTCCGTTTCCGTGTAAATCAGCGTTGTTCGAGGAGAGGGAACTCTGAGAAAAAGCCCTGTTTGCTTGTTATATTGTGTCTTTTCCCTGCACCGTTACCGAGGCGACGAGCTGTACTCAGGGAGCAGAGAGGGGCGGGGCTGCTCGCTCTCTCTCTCATGGTGTATAGAGATCTTGCAGTCACGTGACCGGAAAGTACACAGACGCCATCTTGTCGGGCAACAACACAGCTGAATACTGCTGCACTCGTGTACAGAATGGATCACTTTCAACCGACGGACTACACGGCTCATTTTTCTAATGCACAGATAATTAGATATATGTCTAAAATAAACGGTCTACAGATTTGTGACCCTTATGGCTTACCGGACGGAGTTTTCACGACCGTGTCAGTGGATCTTGAACTGCCGGAGGTGGAATACCCAGACGTGTATAATTACCTAATCAACTTTCCTTCGCTGTTAAATATAATTTAAAACTACAAACATTACATGAAGCATACAAAGACGGTGTAATTCATCATACACATTATCTGTAAAAACCATGCACAATGTTCACTTCATACATACTAGATTTTCATAAATTTGTATGAGGATAATGCAAAAAGCGCCACTTTCAGGAGTAAATCATACATGGCATATATATTTATTTATAAGTCCTTATAAGGATTGATCCTTATATTTATAAGGATTTACTACCAAGACAGTGGTAAATTCTTATAAGTTCTTTACTGTTTTTTTTCGTACCACACCGCTAAAGACCCAATCCACCCCAACCCTCTTTTCTCAGGCTCCCACTTCCCGGAATTTTTTTATTAGAGCAAGTCATAAACTTATGCTGCAAATAACCACATGGATATACTGAAATAAATACATGACGAACCGGAGATGAAATGGTCACTGCACAGGCGCCAGCGATCGCTCCTTCCAGTCGGTACCCATGCCTTGTTCTTGTTGTTTGGATCAGCCCGGCCGATAGCAGCAATCCATTTTGCGCGCCTGTCAGGGTCCCGTGGCAGCCTATGAAACTTTCTTCCTGTTTTCTGACCTCTCCTGTTGTGGCATTTATATGCCATGCAAGTATCCGGCATTGTGGCACGGTAATTTTTGAATATTTCGGCAAAAAAAAAAAAAAATGAAAGTCAGCGTCGGAAAGGCGGCGGAAATATAGCGCTTGACCGCCAAGATGGCGTTTGTCTACGATCTGGAGCGGACGTGACGTCACATGCAAGTGCTCCATTGAGCTGTTATATTTACAGAAAAATTCATGTTAAAAGGTGTCTCATGCTGCATCAGATTCATCAGAAGGTGGTAACTCAGGTGACCTGCAAAGAAATTAATTATATTTTGTGAAATTATTCCTGTCTAAATATAGGTTATGGCAGCCATCTTGAAAAAAAAAATTTCAAAAAAAAAAAAGCCTGCCTACCGACCCTAGTTTTGAAATCTACGTAACCGGAAACACATTTTTTTTGGCCTTACAGAGCTTGCAGACTAAACTCATTTTCATTAATTTTGAGGACAGAAACAGGGGATTTTTTTTTTTAATTTAATATTTTTTATTTCTTACAGCAGGCCTCTGATGTAAGAGAGTTAAATGAAGATGTGGGTGATATTGCTGGTCCATCAAGTAGTCCTGTTCAGCCGATGGAAATAGATCTTCCTGGTGACAAGCAAGGTATACATGATGATGTATCTGTTGATCTGAGACAGAGAAATAATGACTGGCTACTACAGCAGTATCCACAATTTATGTCATGTCTGGAACAGGAATTATTTGCAAAGTGTGTTCTGCTTATGCAAGCCAACAGGACAGAAATAATATATCCCTTCAGCCATTCATTGTCGGTGGTTCCAACCTTGGTGTTCACCCAACAAGGAGGCTCGAAGCTCACCTGAAAGCTGAGTTACATAAACGCAGTGAAGCAAACGAATCAATGGTCCATCGCATTATTGCGGGGGGGGGGATGGCTGGACTTCTTGACAAAGGCTATGCAAATGATGTTTCTGAAAATCGCCAGTACATTTCTCACCTCATCAAGTCTCTTGATTACATGATAAAACGCCAAATTGCCAAGTCCCAGATGAAAGACTTTATTTCATTCTTAGCCAACGGCCTTAATGAACCCGTGACAAGGAACTTTCTGTCAAAGAATTCTAGTTATGCCACATACATCACTGGACCCTCAGTTGAGGAGCTGTTGTCATCATATAGCCTGTGGTGTGAGCAAAAAACTAACATGAGTTTGGAAAAGGCCACAATGCTCACCTACTACAGTGACTACGTTTACATGCACATCCAAATCGAGCTGCTGTCGGTAATCGAGCTGAAGGTCCCAGCAGGGTGCCAGAGAAATCCAATCATACATGCACACAATGAAATAGGGCTATTGTGTGAGGTGCATTGTGCACCCGAGCCACAGGTGGCGCTACACGCCCCATCGTGTTGGTACACTTCCGGTTGTCGTCATGAAGAAGAGCTATTCAAGAGTGTAAACAAAGTTATCAGTTCCGTGTTCTCCATTGCGCGTTTTTCTCCCGTCCATGAATTTTAATATATTCAACTCCTTAAGCTGAATGAGCATGAACTCTGTCTCCTCATTGCTCCAGAAGTGCACGTTTCTGCTTGCCTGTGGCAGTGGGGGCGTGGTCAAGCGCCGGTCTGTGACAGGAGGGCGGAGCCAGGGAAGGTGAGTGGCAGAATCACGACACCTGACGGTAATTAACCTGTGTTTGTGTGTCTTCCCAGTTACCGCGCCCTATTTAAGGAGGCAGAGGGGAGAGCTCATGCCAGGACTAGAACACAGCGCGCACATGTTTTTTTTTTCTCTCAAGAATAAAAGTAGGCTGTTAAACTGAAAAGTCTGACAATAAAAAGCCTATTAGTACCAGAAGCTTTGTCCTGCCGTTCTCTGTGCTCCACCCACACTTCAGAGAGCTCTACATCGCCATTTTCTCTTCTTTGTTTGTTCCTCCTGACCTCTTCTGCTGCTCGCTACTACTGTTGTCATGCCGACCGAAGCTGTTGTGTTTCCCGCTTGTGGTCTCGTCACTCCCGGAAGGGGCAGTAAGTAGCTCGACTACTAGCTCGATAGGGTATACATGCACTAAGTAGCTCGGTAGAAATCGCATAATCTAGGTCGTGTAGCTCGATTCCGAGAAATCAAGTTCAGTACAATTTCAGCCGAATTAAGGTGTATACATGGTATTTTGAACTTCAATTTCAGTCGAGCAACGGCAGAAACTCGATTCTCTCTATGTGCATGTAAACGCACTGACTGATGCCAACAATGACCATGATGAGATGATTAGCTTTCTTTCCTGGGTGGATCCAGAGATGACATTGGGTGTTCTCATACCCCATGTCTTTCTTTCTATTGGCTCAAATGCATCAATGACCCAAGCACAAGGTGATTTTGCCACATCATTTGATGCCAAAAGCTTGTACAATGCTATGAGAGCAGTTTTTACAAAGAAAGGGGTAGATCCGTCACTTGTTAAATTTGTCTGTTTTGATGGCACACATGTAATGTCTGGCCAAAGAGGTGGGGTGCAAAAGCTTTGGAGGGATGATGTACCAAGCTCCGTCTGCATAAACTGTAGAAATCATCGACTGGCGCTTGTATTTGTGCACTTGAAAAAAACTCTACCAGGGTTTTTTCTAGAAAAATTTAGTATGAGGGCGCTCACCGTGGCGAGGGAGCGAAGCGGGGGGGGGGGGGTGCCGGTTGTCCCCCCCCGCCGTGCAAAGCCTTTGAAAAATGCTCCAATGGGACATTCTGAGGCTGAGAGGGAAATTGTAACAAATTGTCTGTCAACATTGAAAAAGAAAGAAGTAAGGCCAAAAAAAAAAAAAAAGGGTGTTTCCGGTAACATGAAATACTAAAATAAGGTCAGTAGGTAGGACACTTTTTTTTTTTTTATTTTGTTCGAAAAAATTAACACAAGTAAACATCTTACAAAATAGTATTTTGGCACAGAATCCTTTATACCACACAATAAAATAAGTGTTTTAAATCTTTAAACGAATAAAAAAAATATCGCGAGAGTTAGAGTTATGATCTACAGAAGCGATATTTCATGATATTTTCATGTAATAACGTGAAAACACCTTATCAAGAAATAACGTGAAAATAACATCCTAGGCTAGGCTACTTCCATTAAAAGCAGACGGCCTAGCCTAGCCTACTGTAGAACTTGGGTCGAGCAAAAACACGGCTGAATCCTGAATGACTCCTATTTGTATAAATAGGGGACTACATAGGCGGCAAAATGTAGTGTTTTTCCCTGCCATGGAAGTGCACTTGTATACTGAAAAGGAAGCAATTTGCATTACAGCCTTGAATGAGGATTCAAAATGGCGGCTCAGCTCAGTTTATGCAGGAGGGCTGATAGAAGTGGCGAAACATTTTACTTTTTATCATTTCTTTCACAACTTGAATGCGTTGAAACAAAAAATGACAAACTAACGCCGCTTACACCAAAATATCGAGGGAAATTTGTAATAAAAACTTTACGGTCGGCAATTTCGACGCGGAAATTCTCGATCGGTCGGGTTACCGGAAACACTCCATTTTTTTTATTTGGCCTAATCTTCTTCTGCCCCGGACAGTCTTTGGCTTTCTTCCGCTTCGTGCCGCGGGATGACATCTTTAAATGCCCAAGTGTCAACAAAAACAACTCGCGAACTACTTCTGTCAAAAACTCCCGTGCCGGTGGGTGAAAGGTCATTCAGTCTCGAGAAATCTCGCGCTACAAGTCAGCTGACCTTGTATGTAACCCATGTCAAATCTCGCGAGAGCAGCCGCGACAAGTAAACAACGAAACAACATGGCGCCTCAGTCTGGAAAACGCCAATTTGGATTGTTTTTCACCGTCTGGCGGTGTATCTACTATGATTGGAATATTTCTGGAGCAATTATAACGTATTTGATGATCAGACACATTGTCACGTCGTGTTGCTGGGATGTTTTCACAGAGTCGGTAAGAGGGCGCAGCGCCCCTGTTCCCCCATTTAGACGAAAGCCTGCAACCGTATTGACTTACTGGACATTGGTTTCCAGCAGAAAATGACGGTTTGTAGCGATTTCAATCGCATGCACAACATTCCGGACGAGATAGCGAGACCAGCGGGGTCTCCGTGGATTGTTATCGGAGGCAAAGTGAAGGAGGCGGCGTCAGGAGCGGAAGCAAAAGCGAGGCTGCAGAGCCGGCCTGTTGACTAAGCTCAGAAAACAGCCACTCAAATCTCCACTGCCAAGCCTCTACCTCTCCAACGCCAGATCCATGTAAACAAGACGGACGATTTGGAATTACAGCTGGAATTACCTTATTCTATTATCGGCTGGTCAGTGCTATACTCAATACTTAAGTGACTTACCCATCCAATGAGGATTCTTGTTTACAAGATGCCACATCTGAGTTGCTGACAAATCCTGAATTTCTGTAAAGATAACTGTCCAGAGATTTATAAGCACGCAGTGCTTCACCACTGAACAGCGAGGGAAAGTTAATGAGGTAATTATACACGTCCGGGTATTCCGCTGGCAGTTCAAAATCCGGTCGTGAAAACTCCGTCCGGTAAGCCATAAGGGTCACTAATCTGTAGATCGTTTATTTTAGACATATATCTAGTTCTCTGTTCATTAGAAAAACGAGCCATGTAGTCTGTCGGTTGAAATTTATCCATTTTGTACACGAGTGCAGCAGTATTCAGCGGTGTTTTTGACCGACAAGATGGTGGTTGTGTACTTTACGGTCACGTGACTGCAAGATCTCTATTGTCCCGGTTCTTCATGAAATCGCACGCGCAAATTCATTCGGTTAACTTTCAAATAACTGTTCTTGTGCACTTGCGACACTGGAGCCACTTTCCTGAATTTTGAGCTTTGGAGTATTCGCTTCTTTATCTATTTAATCAATGAATTTGTCACATACATTAAATTACTAACGTAAAACATTAGTAGCCTGTTTAAGCAATAGCTGTTTTCTCCACTGTTTTCCGACCTTTTGTGTTTAGTGAATGAGACACTTCATTACACTCCACTGACCGACTTCCAATTCTGGACTTTTTTGAAAATGTAAAATATAGGCCTACGAGATGGTTTTTTTGGCACTTAATTCGCGTTGGTCCTTCACTATTAATTTGAGACTGACGAGGCACTAAATACTGTGGAATTATTTTCTCCTTACTATGAAGTTTGGTATCTTAAAAAAGTGTCGGGAAATCTTGCAGCCCGACTCTGCAGCCTCCAATGCAGGCCCAGCGCCAGGAACAGTTTACTAAGGGGGCAAATATTTTTCATATAGTGTGTAGTAGTGATGGCGGTCTGACAACGTGTTTCAAACAATTAACTGCGCCAACCACAAAACCACGGCCCCGAAGGTTGCTTTAGTACGGGAAAAATCATGTGACATATTACCAGGGCAGTTGCGCTTTATCAACTCCCGTGCCCACCTGTTAACCCTCCCCTCCGATTTTCTCACAGACACGCGTTACAACCGGAAAGATGCCAAACATAAAACACCACACACAAACCAACAGGCAAGTCCTTTAAATTTAAAATACATACAAATAGCTCCGCGGCATGAAAACAAAACGTCAATGCAAGTCTAAGGTACTTGGCTCGGCGGCCAAAATTATAAAAAAAAAAATAAATAAAAAATTTTTAAAAAAAATCAACAGACCCCACGGCTGCACCAGTAATAGCCTTACTGACTCGCACCGAGTCAACGCTAACCACTTAATCCGCGATCCCAGTTTAGGTGTGTAGGGGACAAAACACTCTGAAGTGATGAATTTTCACCCCCGCTGCATGGGGGGTGACGTCAACGACACATTCTTACGCTAACTGTGCACAAAGCAGACCATATATGAACACACACACCAACATAAACGGAGATAAACTTAACCTACAAAGAAAGAAAATGGATTCACAATATTGTGACCGAATTCGTTTAATTCGGTGGGGGAAAGACTACTCCCGTAAACTGACTGCATATTGCAGAGACAGTGCACTTACAAGTGCACTGTAAAACCCCCGCCCGCACGACCCCTCCCCTTGTCCTTAATCACAGGTCTGTGTGTGCGCGGCTGTCAGCATTTCACACATACACCCACAATAACTAGTAGTCTCCAGTAGTTAGGATTGATACATGTCTAATAACAACCAATCAGATTTGTTCTACCGTGCCAGTTTTAGAAGTGATTTATGTGAAATGTACTTTTTGTGCAATGCGCAACCACTTAATATTTCGTAGATGCAAATTATTAATACGTCTATAATACATTATATTTTGATAAGAAAACAAGTGATCCAAGTCTCCGTTGAGGGGGCGGGGCTGTAGCCACGAGGGGGCGACGCCCCCTTTTGCCCCCCCCACGGCGCCGGGTCCGCTCCAATGTTTAAGCGAACTGCTGAAACCATAATGTTTAAAGATTAAATCGTAGGCTAATCAAACCAAAGAAAAACACAGCCTTTCCAGAACATTGTCTGCCGAAGCCTGTTTAACCTACAAAAGGCTTAATAGCATAGATCTTGCTGCGGCTTCAACAGGGCCGTTTGATTTTTCACCTGATCGCCTTTCAGTAGGCAAATATTATTATTATTATTATTACTACTACTACTACTACTACTATAGGCCTAGTATTAGTAGTAGGCAAGTAGTTGCCTAGTAGTAGGACAGCTAAATTGTTTCATCAGTGGAGCCGCCGTTAAAAGGAAACTGATGTGGAGCACCGCGGCTCGCCTCAGGGTGAATCGCGTCCCGAGGCGCGGGGCTGGCCTGCCCTGGCAGCGCTGGTTCGTTGGGGAGAGGGCAGAGGTCGCTAGCTGCCAAGTTTGGAGAGGCTGGGACCTCCCCTGGCCGAGTTACGAGTGTGCAAAGTCAGGCTGGAGCCGCCGATAGAAACGAAACTCAAGCCAAGCACCGCGACTCGCTGCCTACGCCCAACCTCCCCGGGACTAGACAGTAGCAGAGGCTGTATTTATTTATTTATTTAGGCCTATCTAGCGCAACAACTTATTCCTTTACATATACTCAAACATAGCACAAGAAAGGGTTCAACAACAGGCAATCACAGCAGCTTGGTGAAGTTCTAAATCACATCGGTGTCAGACCTATGGGCGTACCCCCCTTTTTTTCCTCGGATCTGCATCACTCTCATTATTGACCTTTAGCGCTCCCAGTTGACGGAAATCCGTCGTAGCGACGGAAAACTTTAATCCATGGTCATTGACTTTGTACAGCTTACCACAGACTTTGTGTTGTCTCTCCCAAACCAGAACAAGGGATACTACAGCCAGGTGGACACATACCTGGGGAAAGCAAAGCAGTACCAGTTGGAAAGTGAAGGCTTTGTAAGAGTATGTCGCAACTCAAACCGGAAAGAAGACTTCAATCGAGTTGAGTTTGAAGAACAAACTCAAACCATTGCACAGATCACTTGTTGATGAGATGAAGGCCA
The DNA here is from genome assembly GCF_027579695.1 of Neoarius graeffei. Lineage (NCBI taxonomy): Eukaryota > Metazoa > Chordata > Actinopteri > Siluriformes > Ariidae > Neoarius > Neoarius graeffei. The sequence continues at coordinate 83,065,612 of NC_083579.1, read as the reverse complement.
CTTTCTTTGATGATCAGCATACAGTTGTAGAAAGCCTGTTGAAGTTGTTTATTCAACCCATAAGCTGCCCCACCACCAATCTGAAACTGCTACAGCCAGACACAGCCTCCATCAAGCTCCATTCAGAAAGGTTGACAGAGTTTTACCAGGGCGACTTGTAGACCACAACCGAAGCCTTTACTGTTGAATATGAACGTTTTCTGAGACACTTGTGCCTCCTTAAACAGAAAACACAACAGGATGTTCAAAAACTTGTGGACACCCTTCAAACTAAACTAGATCTGGCCATACAGCAAAGACAAGCATCGCCACGGACTACCCCACAGTACAAAATTCGCCAAGCAGAGGCCCAGAAGGCACAGGTGGAGTTGGAGAGGACTCTTACTACAGAGAAGGTACTGGCAGGTCTTGTAAAAGATGACCTAGTCAGGTTCTACCCATCCGTGTCCTTCCTGTTATCTCTATGCTGTATCCTGCCCCTTTCAAACGCCATTTCTGAAAGGGGCTTTAGCCACATGGCACTACAGTGCGGCCCCATCAAGCATCTATGAAAGATGAAATCTTGGAGAAACTACTGCGGATACGGCTGTTTCCCCTTTCACTGGAGGACAAATTCGTGGAGGAGGTGGTCGACATATTTGACACCAAGTTCAATAAGGACAGACATGTAAAATTACACCAGAAGTCTGAATGAAATGACAGATCTGATTGTTTGAACACTGGTAGATACCATATGATAGTCTTTCAATTGACCTACAGCGCTGCCATAGTTAAATCAAACAGGCTGAGTACATAATAGCATACATAGGCTGTGTTGGGTTAGTTCAGCAATAGACTTGTACACATGTTTGCGAGTCTAATGCCGCTTTTCCACTACAAACGCGGCTGAGTTGGGCTGAGCCGTGCCGTGTTGGGCTGAGTCGAGCTGAGCGGGGCTATTGAAGTTGCATTTCGACTACAACCGCGCTGAACCGTGCTGGCTGGAAGTGGGTGGACACATTGGGTGGAGTTAGCGAAAGTGGATGGACGTCAGGTGATGTCGTTAAGCGGCGCAAACCGTGACATCAGTGATCTTTTAAGCGGTAGTCTCACAACCCGGATAGTAAACAATAAAAACATGGAGGACATGGAGTCGTTAGTGTTGCTGGTCTTGGTGCTGTGGCTTGTTGTCACCGACAACGCCAACAGATACTGGCAATAGCGTATAGATGAGGCAAGGCGCATAAGGCTTCATAGTTCTCGTAATTCGTAATTCTCCTTCTTCCGGGTTTACGGTGTTTACAGATCCCAGCGTGCTCGCGGGGCGTGTGTGGGCATGTGAGGACACTCCTCCTCACCAATCAGTGCACAGGGGAGTGTCTCCTCACGCCCCCAGCCTCACTCGGCACGGTTTGGCTCGCTTCAGCCCCACTCCAAAACCGTGCGAGTTTTAGGGGCCAAGCAGGGCTGAAGCGAGCCGAGTCGTGCTGTTCTTTGGTAGTCAAAACGCGAGCCGTGTCGGGCTGAAGTGAGCTGAAAAAGGGTAGTGGAAAAGGGCCATAATGTTCATAATGCTCATACTAAGGAGATTTTTGTTTTAGGCATATTGTTTACTTTTTGTTGTTCATTCCAGAAGCAAACTTCAGTGTTTCTTAAACCTGTTTTATTTTTTTATTATATTATTTATATAAGTTTACTTTATAGTTCATATGATATAAATCTTGTTGTGCCAAATATTCAACGTTCTGTAAGACTCATACTAAGGAGATTTTTGTTTCATGTATTTATCGCTACACTCGTTCGTGCAGTCGCTTCGCTCCTTTGATGTGCCCAAATTAGTGTAATCTAAAGGCCTGATATACATTTAATGTGTTTGACAGGTCCCAAGATCTCAAGCCCTGACACGCCGTATATCCCTTGATACATGTGAAGTAAAATGTAAAGAAAATGTGACCTTGGGCGCTGTGTGAGATGGCTGCCTCTCCAGTAGCTCTGTCGTTTTTAGCTCTTTAAACCTCTTTCTTTTCCATGTTTTTACTTTTCTGCTCTTCTTACTAGGGATGGCAAAAACTAAAAATCTTGACCGACCACCAAGCCTCATTAGCCGGTTAACCTATGAGTTTACAGGGATGCAAATGTTTTCGCGGAAGCTGCGCAAATGTGCGCAGCTTTCTGATTTACTGTTTTCTTCTCATATTTCCTATGTTTCATGGACTGTAACAGCATTTGCTTATTTAGTAATTTTAATACAGAATTTACTCTGATTAAATTATTCAGACACTCCAACGCCCCCCCCAAAAAAAAAATCGGATCTGCACGATTCAGCTGTGAAAAAGGCGGCATCTGCGCCTTTAGTTTGTGTGGAGAGATATGATCTGCAATAACATGCATTGTTGGCTACAGACCGAAACATACTTTCAGAATGCACTGGCCAAGGCAGGACTAAACTCGATGTGCCTTCTAATAATAATTTTTAAAAAAAATAGTAATTTGTAAGCTAAAAAGCCTGTGTCTACACTTTTCTTTCACCGAGTGGCAGCGGGAAGGCGGGACATGACCGAATGGGTGTTTCTGATTTGTCAGCTGTCTTTAACTGGGGCGGGAGGGCAGGACATGACTGAATGGGTGTTTCTGATTTGTCAGCTGTCATCCTTACATCGCATGGCGTGCCCCAAGCGTTTACAACACAGAATGCCAGGTTCTCCGCTCCAAAATCGGCAGTTTCAAAACGATTTTTTTTTAACCGACAACCAAAAAAAAAAAAAACCAACTGGTTGACGTTGATTCGGTCAACCACCGGTCAAACGGTCATCAGTTAACATCCCTACTTCTTACAAAGACTGTTTTTCTTCATATCCCATGGATATTTTTAACTTTAACACGCAACCAGGAGCCAGTTTTCTCGCTTATTCGATAGAGAAGCTGCTGGCCCTGAAAACAATAGGACGAGCTGGGATACATCCCCCCCTCCTGGCAGAGCTGAGGAGGAAACCCAGGGGCTGCAAAGCTGGGGCTAAGCTAAAGGCTAGGCTAGCGGACAACCGGTGGCGCTACAAACCATCCATTCCCTCCATTATCATGGGGAACGTGAACTCGCTGTCGAATAAGGTCGACGAGCTATCCGCACTGAACAACCAGCGGATTTACCGGGAGAGCAGCTTATTTATTTTTACGGAGACATGGCTAACACACCTTGTACTGGATGCTAACGTGGACCTGCGGGGATTCACTGCTGTGAGAGCCAACAGAGACATTAAAGCATGCGGGAAAGGCAAAGGTGGGGGACTCATCATTTACGTGAACAACTGCTGGTGTAACCCGGGACATTTCTCCATAAAGACAGTCTTACGTTGCCCGGACTTGGAGCCGCTAGCATCACCATCTGTGTTTCCATCCCTCTGAGGGCAGACGCAGCATGTGAGGGGATTCACTCTGTCACAGCAAGGCTGCAGACACAGCACCCTCAGGCATTTATCATCATTTCTGGGGACTTTAACCGTGCTACTTTGGACTCTACTTTGGCTGCTTTTTACCAGGCTGTGGACTGTATCTTTTTAATTTCCCTGAGGGAACCCTCACAAAGGGATCAATAAAGTTCTAGCTAATCTAAGTAAGGGTATTATCGCCCAGCGCTTTCGTGTGCGTCAATAAATAACATTATCCGTGTACCACACAAACACAGGAACACCTAATTTAGAGTATAGTCTCTCTTATTTCTTACCCTGACAACAGTCGACTTGTGAATTGCCGATTTTCTTAGTCTTTTTCTTGGCTCTGCTTTGGTCCTCGGCTTTTTCCGGGTGCCTCGCACAAAGCGTTCCCATTTCTCTCTCGTTGTCCAGGCTTTTGGGAAACGATGAGTACTAATCCCATCATGATTGGTGTTGCTACAGCCTCCTACGATACATCTGTTAACCATTTTAATAATTACGCGATATTGAATAAATTTGCAGAAAACCACCAGGTCGTTTTCTCAAACAAACCAGCGCTGACGTAGGATTCAGAGGGAGGCGTTCCGCACGCAATGTCACGAAAATCAGTGTTTGCCAGGAAATCCAAATGCCAAGATTTTCAGAGGTGGACCAATTTGCCTCAAATGGCTTGATTTCAACTGAATTTTTCTGGTATTGTGCAAGGTAAAAAAAAATATTGCACAAAACGCAAAATGTGACAGATATTTGATAAAAGATTAATATAAAATAGGAGAATTACATTGATCTTGCTCCTGGCCTTTAGCCCTGAGTTAAAGTAAGAGGTTTCATTGCTGCCAGAGCTAATTGTTAGACACAATTCTCTCTCTCCAGAGATCAGAGGCTTCGAGCTCAACACCATACGATTCTTCCAACAACAAGACCTCCCGGTTCGGGAAACCATGCCTAAAACAGTCCCCTATGATTTCATCCATTTTCATTTTCAGTGTGTAAAGCTTTCTGCTCAACACACTGCAGAGGGGGTGATTCTGCCTGATTAGCTTAATAATAATAATAATAATAATAATAATAATAATAATAATAATTTTAAAAAATAAATAAAAAACCCGAGAAAAAAAGCCTGTGAGAAATCAAGTCGGAATTTTGAGAAATAAAATGTTGGAATTACGAGGAAGTCGCAATTTAGAGAAAGAGGAAAAAAAAACAACCCGTGATGGAAATGAACTTGAAGTGAAGCTTTAAATACTTTCAATATACAACTAAACAGGTTAGCCAAACTACAACTCTCTCCTGAGTGGATAAATAGTGCACTATCTAGGGTGCACACGGCATTATTTCATACTGAACGGAGTTCCTAAAACAGTAAAGTGGAGATATATTTGGGATTCGACCGCACACCTTCAGTTTAACTTACCTCAGGGTTTTAAATCCTCAGAGCCAGACACAATAACGTGTTTTTATTTTTATAACTCGAGGGGCTAAAACGGCTCAGACGAGCAACGGCTTTTTCTTCTCCAGTGTTTTCTGGCGGTTGGAGAAGCAGCTACTGGACGCGTTACTGCCACCACCTGAACTGGAGGACGCTTATCCCAACCTTCTTCTTCCTCCTTTTTAATTGCGGTTGGCAAACAACTTTTGGAAGCATTACCGCCACCTACCGAAATGGAGTGTGAGTCTGGATATCAAGTCAAGTCAAATCAACTTTATTGTCAAATATGCTATGCATGCTCGACATACAGCACAGATGAAATTTCAGTCCTCTCTGACCCACGGTGCAAACTGGCAATGCAATAAATAAAAATAGAATAAAAATAGAATAATTGAAAAAACAATATAACAGTATAAACACTCTAGATAGGAACTAGACAGACTAAACACTCAGACAATATAAACAGAAAAAATAAACAGTATAAACACTAGATAAGAACAAGACAGACTAAACACTCAGACAATATAAACAGTATAAAACACTCTAGATATGAACTAGACTAAACACTCCAACAATATAAACAGAATAAATAAACAGTATAAACACTAGATAACAACAAGACAGACTAAACACTCAAACAGACAATATAAACAGTATAAACACTCAAGATATTAACTAGACTGAACACTCATACACACACACAAATTGGTACAAATAACCAAACAGTCAAGGGCACTTGAGGTATATCAGGTAAACATGAAATAAGCAGAATAAACAAACTAGCAGCTGTTAAGGTGAGGTAGTGCGGAATAGTGCAAATGAGTGAGGTAAAGTGAGATGTGCGGTCCCTGAGTTCAGTGTGTTAATGAACGATGAGGTGGTGTGTGTGTGTGTGTTGGGGGGGGGGGAACTGTGAGGATGACATGTCAGATGCTGAAGGGGGGGTAGGGGGGTGTGCAAGCAGAATCTGTGGCAGGGGGCAGAGGGGGGAGGAGGGGCAGAACAGGGAGGGAGTTGAGCCTCCTGACTGCCTGGTGAAAGAAACTGTTCTTGAGCCTCCTGGTTTTGGCCCAGAGACTCCGCAGTCTCCTCCCCGACGGCAGCAGGCTGAAGAGGCTGTGAGATGGGTGGGTGGGGTCACCTGCAATCCTGATGGCTTTGTGGGTGAGGCGGGAGTTATAGATATCCATAAGAGAAGGGAGAGAGACACCAATGATCTTCTCAGTTGCTCTCACGATGCGCTGCAGAGTCTTGCAGCAGGACACGGTGCAGGCGCCGTACCACACGGTGATGCAGCTGGTCAGAATGTTCTCGATGGTGCCTCTGTAGAATGTGTGCATGATGGGGGCCGGGACTCTTGCTCTCCTCAGTTTGTGGAGGAAGTACAGACGCTGTTGGGCTTTTTTGGCCAGTGATGCGGTGTTGTTGCTCCAGGACAGGTCTTCAGAGACGTGCACACCCAGAAACTTGGTGCTGCTAACCCTCTCCACTGCAGCACCATCGATAGATAGTGGAGCATGCTGTGTGTGCTCTCTCCTGAAGTCCACAACAATCTCCTTCATCTTCTCCACGTTCAGACGGAGATTGTTGTCCTTGCACCACATGGCCAAGCGGCTCACCTCACTCCTGTAGATTGTGTCATCACCATTGTTGATGAGACCCACCACAGTCGTGTCATCCGCAAACTTAATGAAGATATTTGAGCTGGATGTTGATGTGCAGTTGTGGGTCAGCAAAGTGAAGAGGAGGGGGCTTAGCACACATCCTTGGGGGGCCCCCGTGTTTAGTGTGATGGTGTTGGAGGAGTTGCTGCTGACCCGTACAGTCTGTGGTCTCCCCGTCAGGAAGTCCAGCAGCCAGTTGCACAGGGAGGTGTTGAGTCCCAGCTGGTCCAGTTTGTGAATGAGCTGCTGAGGAATGATTGTGTTGAATGCTGAGCTAAAGTCTATGAACAGCATTCTGACATACGAGTCTTTTGTCTCCAGGTGGGTGAGGGCTGAGTGGAGGGCAGTGGAGATGGCATCATCGGTCAAACGGTTGCATTGATATGCAAACTGGAAAGGATCCAGGGCGGGGGTGAGGGCAGACTTGATATGCCTCATGACTAGCCGCTCGAAGCACTTCATGAGGATGGGAGTGAGTGCAACAGGGTGGTAGTCATTGAAGCAGGAGGGAGACTGCTTCTTCGGGACTGGGATGATGGTGGTAGCTTTGAGGCACGTGGGGACAACAGCCTGGCTCAACGAGATGTTGAAGATGTCTGTAAAGACATCTGTGAGCTCCTCGGCACAGTCTCTCAGGACACGACCAGGAATGTTATCAGGACCCGGGGCTTTTCATACATTTGTCGTCCTGAGAGCTCTCCTCACACTGTCTGGGGACAGCGTCAACACCTGGTCGCCAGGAGGTGGTGGGGTCTTCTGTGCCGTGGTGCTGTTGTCTGCCTCAAAGCGAGCGAAGAAGTCGTTCAACTGATTCAGCAGAGACGTGGAGTTGTCACAGGTCTGTGGTGAGGGCTTGTAGTCTGTGATGGTCTGAATCCCCTGCCACAGGTTCCTGGCATCTCTGCTGTCGTTGAAATGGTCAGCAATGTGCCTGGAATACTGTCTCTTGGCCACCCTGATGCCTCGTGACAGATTGGCCCTAGCTGTCCTCAGGCCCACCTTGTCCCCAGCTCTGAAGGTGGCGTTTTGAGCCCACAGGAGCCTATAGACTTCCCCTGTCAGCCATGGCTTCTGATTAGCCTGAATGGAGACGGTTCTGGTGACCGTAACGTCGTCCATGCACTTCCTCATGTAGGCAGTGATGGTCTCTGTGTATTCCTGGAGATCTGTGTTGTTGTTGTAGGTGGCCGCCTGTCTGAACATGCTCCAGTCAGTGGTGGAAAAACAGTCCTGGAGTGCCTCTGAGGACCCCTCTGGCCACACATGTATCTGCTTTTTAGCTGGTTTGGTGACTTTAACCAGCAGCCTGTATGCTGGCAGCATAACAGTGGAGTGATCTGAGGCCCCAAGGTGGGGGAGGAGTAGGGCTTTGTAGGCGTCTTTATGCATGGTGTAAACATTGTCCAGAGTATTGTTTCCACATGTAGGAAAGTTGATATCTAAATAATACTTAAATACCCTAGTGTGGTTCTCTAGCTCCACCTCAGAGGAGAGGAAAGATCTGCAGTGGATCATCAGGACTGCATCTAAAATCATTGGTACCCCTCTCCAATCCCTGGAACAGATCTACTCTGCCAGGCTGAGAAACAGAGCCACAAAGATTAGGACTGACTGCACTCACCCCAGACAATGTCTTTTTGACACCCTTCCCTCTGGAAGGCTTAGGGTCATAAAGTCAGAAACAGCAAGACACCAAAATAGCTTCTTCCCCAGGGCTGTAAAAGCTCTGCTGGAGGCTTGATCTGGACTTAGACTCACACTCTGCACCTTACTGTGTTTGGCCACATTAAATAATTACATACTACAATTTATACGACTGCTTATATGCCATTATGCTGCTTTTAAAAGGGTGTGTGTGTGTGTGTGTGTGTGTGTGTATATAATTTATCGATATGCTGCTGTGATCTGAGCCCTCAAACAGTGTTTTGTTGTATAGTAATATGCAATGACAATAAAGACTCAATCAATGTTGTACCCCCTTTGTTATAGAAAGTGCATCTTACAAATTTACTCAAAAATAACTTCATATTTTACAAAGAAAATACATACAATTCCTGATAAATCCCAAAGCCACCCCTCCTAGAACTGCCACCTTATTGTGGTGGAGGGGTTTGTGTGCTTGAATGATCCTAGGAGCTATATTGTTGGGGGCATTACACCCCTGTTAGGGTCTCCCAAGGCAGACAGGTCCTAGGTGACAGGCCAGACCAAGAGCAGTTCATCAAAACCCTTATGGAGGATAATCAATCAAGGACCGTGACGTCACCTGGTATGGTGCAGCCGGGGCCCCACCCTGGAGCCAGGCCCAGGGTTGGGGCTCGTTTGCGAGCGCTTGGTGACCGGGCCTTTGCCCATGGGGCCCGGCCGGGCTCAGCCTGAAGCGGTGACATGGGCCCAACCTCCTGTGGGTTCACCACCCACAGTGGTAGCCGTAGGGGGCCGGTGCAGTGTGGATTGGGTGGCAGTCAAAGGCAGAGGCCTCGACGACCTGATCCCCGAACACAGCGGCTAGCTGTTGGGACATGGAATGTCACTTCGCTGGGGGGGAAGAACCTGAGCTTGTGCAGGAGGTTGAGAGGTACCAGCTAGAGATAGTTGGGCTCACCTCCACGCACAGCTTGGGTTCTGGAACCCAGCTCCTCGAGAGGGGCTGGACTCTCCACTTTTCTGGAGTCGCCCATGGTGAGCGGCGGCGGGCTGGTGTGGGTTTACTTATAGCTCCCAGCTCAGCTGCCATGTGTTGGAGTTTACCCCAGTGAACGAGAGGGTCGCCTCTCTGCGCCTTCGGATTGGGGAGAGGGCTCTTGCTGTTGTTTGTGCCTATGGGCCAAATAGCAGTATAGAGTATCCGGCCTTCTTGGAGTCCCTGGGAGAGGTACTGAGGGGTGCTCAGACTGGGGACTCCATTGTTCTACTGGGGGACTTCAATGCTCACGTGGGCGATGACAGTGACACCTGGAGGGGCGTGGTTGGGAGGAACGGCCTCCCCAATCTGAACCCGAGTGGTGTTTTGTTATTGGACTTCTGTGCTAGTCACAGTTTGTCCATAACAAACACCATGTTCGAGCATAGGGGTGTCCATAAGTGCACGTGGCACCAGGACACCTTCGGTTGGAGGTCGATGATCGACTTTGTTGTCATTTCATCTGATCTCCAGCCCAATGTCTTAGACACTCAGGTGAAGAGAGGGGCTGAGCTGTCAACTGATCACCACCTGGTGGTGAGTTGGATCCGCTGGCGGAGGAGGAAGCCAGACAGACCTGGCAGGCCCAGACATATGGTGAGGGTCTGCTGGGAACGTCTGGCCGAGCACTCTGTTGGGGAGGTCTTTAACTCCCACCTCCGGGAGAGCTTTTCCCAGCTTCCAAGGGAGGCGGAGGACATTGAGTCTAAGTGGACCATGTTCTCTACCTCCATTGTAGATGCAGCTGTTCAGAGATGTGGCCGCAAAGTCTCCAGTGCCTGTCGTGGCGGCAATACCCGAACCCAGTGGTGGACGCCGGAAGTAAGGGATGCCGTCAAGCTGAAGAAGGAGTCCTTTTGGGCCATGTTGACCTCCGGGACTCCTGAGGCAGCTGAAGCTCGGACAGTTGTGGAGGCAAAAACTTGGAACTGGGAGGAGTTCGGGGAGGCCATGGAGAAGGACTATCGGTCGGCCTCGAAGAAATTCTGGCAAACCATCCGGCGCCTCAGGAGGGGGAAGCAGTACTCTGCCAACACTGTTTACAGTGCAGGTGGGGAGCTGTTGACCATGACTGGGGACATTGTCGGGCGGTGGAAAGAATACTTTGAGGATCTCCTCAATCCCACCATCATGTTTTCCATTGAGAAGGCAGAGGCTGAGGACTCAGAGGTGGACTCGTCCATTACCCAAGCCAAAGTCACTGAGGTGGTTTGCAAGCTCCTCGGTGGCAAGGCACCGGGGGTGGATAAGATCCACCCTGAGTATCTCAAGTCTCTGGATGTGGTGGGGCTGTCTTGGCTGACGCGCCTCTGCAACATCACGTGGCGGTCGGAGACAGTGCCTCTGGAGTGGCAGACTGGGGTGATGGTCCCTCTTTTTAAGAAAGGGGACTGGGGAGTGTGCTCCAATTATAGGGGAATCACACTTCTCAGCCTCCCAGGGAAGGTTTACTCCAGGGTACTGGAGAGGAGAATTCAGCCGATAGTCGAACCTCGGATCCAGGAGGAACAATGCGGTTTTCGTCCTGGTCGCGGAACACTGGACCAGCTTTATACCCTTCATAGGGTGCTCGAGGGTTCATGGGAGTTTGCCCAACCAGTCCATATGTGCTTTGTGGATCTGGAGAAGGCATTCGGCCATGTCCCTCATGGTATTCTGTGGGCAGGTTGCTTTGGGAGTATGGGGTTCGGGGCTCTTTGCTAAGGGCTGTCCGGTTCCTGTACGAACAGAGCAGGAGTCTGGTTTGCATTGCCGGCATTATGTCAGACCTGTTCCCAGTGCATGTTGGACTCCGGCAGGGCTGCCCTTTGTCACCGGTTCTGTTCATAATTTTTATGGACAGAATTTCTAGGCGCAGCCAGGGGCCGGAAGGAATCCTGTTTGGGAACCACAGGATTTCATCTCTGCTTTTTGCGGATGATGTTGTCCTGTTGGCTTCTTCAAACCAGGACCTTCAGCATGCACTGGGGTGGTTTGCAGTCGAGTGTGAAGCGGCTGGGATGAGAATTAGCACCTCCAAGTCCAAGGCCATGGTTCTCGACTGGAAAAGGGTGGCTTGCCCTCACCAGGTTGGTGGAGAAGTCCTGCCTCAAGTGGAGGAGTTTAAATATCTTGGGATCTTGTTCACGAGTGAAGGAAGGAGAGAGTGTGAGGTCGACAGGCGGATCGGTGCGGCCTCCGCAGTGATGCGGTCGCTTTACTGGTCCATTGTGGTGAAGAAGGAGCTGAGCCAAAAGGTGAAGCTCTCGATTTACCGGTCGATCTACGTTCCGACTCTCACCTATGGTCATGAGCTTTGGGTAATGACCGAAAGAACAAGATCGCGGATCCAAGCGGCCGAAATGAGTTGCCTTCGCAGGGTGGCTGGGCGCTCCCTTAGAGATAGGGTGAGAAGCACAGTCACTTGGGAGGAGCTCGGAGTAGAGCCGCTGCTCCTCCACATCGAGAGGAATCAGCTGAGGTGGCTCGGGCATCTCTTTTGGATGCCTCCTGGACACCTCCCTGGGGAGGTGTTCCAGGCATGTCCCCCCGGGAGGAGGCCCCGGGGAAGACCCAGGACATGCTGGAGGGACTATGTCTCTTGGCTGGCCTGGGAACGCCTCGGTGTTCTCCCCGAGGAGCTGGCCGAGGTGTCTGGGGAAAGGGAAGTTTGGGCTTCCATGCTCAGACTGCTGCCTCCGCGACCCAGCCCCAGATAAGTGGATGAAGACGAGATGAGACGAGATCCCAAAGCCAGAGAAATACATTTTCAAACTCTAAATGGAGTGTACCATCCAGTGATCTGTTGCGACAGTGGTTAATTATTGAAACTAGGAATTGTGTGTTTTGTGAAAATAATGAAACCTCTGATCATTTATTTTTCCAGTGTATGTCTGCAGAAGCCTTGTGACTGGATGGACATGACTGGCTTGACCTGAAGGTTTTTCAGTTGGAAAACTTTACTCAAAAGGACATTGTTTATGGACAACAGGAAAAATGACTTTTTGGTGAATGTCATTATTATCCTTTGTAAATTCTATATCCACAGATGGAAGTACATGAAGGTGAAACCCAGGTGTTGTGGATTTCATAATGAGTTTCTTGCTTACACTGAAGCCATTCAGGTCACGAAAACGAAAGATGCAATTAAACTTTTAAACATAATAGAAGAGCATGATTTACAAGAATAGCCTGAGCCTCATAAATGTGTTTTTCTTTTGTTTGTTTGTTTGTTTGTTTGTTTTGTTGTAATTTATATGCACCTGTTCCTTATTATCTGAAGGAAACATTAGTGCCAAGTAGTTTGTATTTGGGTCCATCTCAGAAACTGGTCTCTCATTTGGGACATTATGGTCAAAAAATACATTTTCTAATTTTACAATTTTTTTTTTGCATTTACTTAACACTCTATGTTTCTTTTGTCATGTTTAATAAGAATAAAAATAGCATCTTGCTTTATCTGGCCTCCACGGTGGAAAATTTTAATGATGTTCTGAAGTTCACTCGTATAACATGGAAACATGTATGCGTTTAAAAACACTCTTTTATAACCAAGGAATATCTTTTTCTGTGCATATATTTGTTTCTTTAAATGCAATTATTGGACAGAAAAACAAAAACATATTTGTTATCATTATTTTTAAATTTTACTCCTTAGTTTTGAATGCTCATCAGTTATACATTTTATCATACATTTAGTGTGCATACAGGGAGTGTGTAGAGTGCCAAGACCAGACACTGAAGCAGCACACAGCGTGGCTCCTACAACACCAGCGCCCCCTGACCTGGTTGTAATCTTATCTCATTATCTCTAGCCGCTTTATCCTGTTCTACAGGGTCATAGGCGAGCTGGATCCTATCCCAGCTGACTACGGGCGAAAGCTGGGGTACACCCTGGACAAGTCGCCAGGTCATCACAGGGCTGACACATAGACACAGACAACCATTCACACTCACATTCACACCTACGCTCAATTTAGAATATACACAGCTGTGACAATCACCACAGTTAGCTCTCTCGGTAGAAAAAAAGGCCGGCATCTTACAGACATGTACTCGAGGTCTGGGGAACAGTGTTTATCTATAATTGTTCTGTTGTTACACCAATTATCATGCACATAAATACAGAGCCCCCCTCCTCTACTCTTACCAGAGTTCTCAGTCCTGTCCCAGCGGAGCAGAGTGCAGACTGTTTGTTTAATTGATCATGAGACTCTTGAAAAAAACTGTACAAAATCTCAGTTCCTCAACATCTGAATTGGACATCTGCCCACCAACTTTTTTAAGTCTGTTCTACATCTTATAATTACAGATGTGCTTCAAATCATAAATACATCCCTAGAGACTGGCATTGTTCCTGTGTCCTTGAAAAAAGCCGTTGTAAAGCCCCTACTTAAAAAGAATAATCTGGATGCTTCAGTATTAAATAACTACAGGCCAATATCAAATCTACCATTCATCGAGAAAATCCTTGAAAAAATTGTCTTCAATCAATTAACTGCCTTCTTGATATCAAACAGCTGTTTTGATAACTTTCAATCAGGATTTCATGCCAATCATAGCACTGAAACAGCGCTGATTAAAGTTATAAATGACATACGTCTTAATACTGATGCAGGCAAAACATCGGTCCTGGTATTACTGGACCTCAGTGCAGCTTTTGATACTGTTGATCACAACATACTGCTATATCGACTTGAACACTGGGTTGGGTTGACTGGTAAAGTTATCAATTGGTTAAAATCATACTTAAAAGATAGAAGCTTCTTTGTTACCATGGGAAATTGTACCTCAGCGTCAATGTCCTTGACCTGTGGTGTCCCCCAGGGGTCGATTCTTGGACCATTACTATTCAACCTTTATATGCTCCCACTTGGGCAAATTATCAAGAACAATTCAATTTTATATCACTGCTATGCAGATGATACCCAAATTTATCTTGCTCTATCACCTAATGATTATGCCCCCCTTGAATCTCTCTACCAGTGTATCGATCAAATCAACAACTGGATGTCACAAAATTTTCTTCAGCTAAACACAGATAAAACAGAAGTAATTATATTTGGGAAAAAAAGATGAAAGACTCAGGATTACCACTATTCTTGACACAAAGGGGATTAAAACAAAAGAAATGGTTAAAAATCTTGGTGTTTTCATTGACACCGAGCTAAACTTTGACAGGCACATGAAAGCAATCACTAAAACGGCATTTTATCACCTAAAAAACATTTCCAAACTAAGAGGACTTATGTCAAAAAATGATCTGGAAAAACTTATACATGCCTTCATCTCTAGTAGAGTTGATTACTGCAATGGCCTTTTCACAGGCCTGCCAAAAAAACCCGTCAAACGACTTCAGCTGGTTCAAAATGCAGCAGCTAGGGTTCTCACATGAACAAAAAGAACAGAACACATTACTCCAATTCTAAAGTCCCTTCATTGGCTTCCAGTAAGCTACAGAATTGACTTTAAAGCATTGCTGCTGGTGTACAAATCTTTAAATGGTACAGGGCCCAATTACCTCTCTGATATGTTACAGCGGCCTAACCCAATCAGATCTACCAGATCGCAGCAGAAAAATTTACTGGTAAAACCTGTTGTTAAAACAAAGTGTGGTGAAGCAGCTTTTAGCTACTATGCAGTACAGCTATGGAACCAACTGCCAGAGGACATCAAAAATGCTCCTGCTGTTGGCAGCTTCAAATCTAGGTTAAAGACCAAGCTGTTTTCAGATGCTTTCTGCTAAATTATTAATATTGCCATCTCTACATGTTTTAAACTCTTTACTTTTACAGTCTCTCCATGTTTTAAATTTTACTTAACTTTTATTCTATTTTATTCTGCTGTTTTTTTTAATTGAACTTTTATCTCATTTTATTATTTTATTTCTACTATTGTTTAATTCTTATTAATTTTCTTCCCCACTTATTTTATGTAATTTTATTTTCTATTGTTTACTGTTTTGCTTTTACTTCTGTAAAGCACATTGAACTGCCACTGTGTATGAAATGTGCTATATAAATAAACTTGCCTTGCCTTGCCTTGCCTGCTAGCTGCAAGCTAGCATCGGGTATTTCCCGATGAGGCCAGGTTTCTGTGATAATTAAAACACAGCAGTCCTGAACATAGCGATTTCCAGCGAGTTGTAATTCCAGATCATCCGTTTTATGCACCAGGGATCTGGCATTGGAGAGATACCGGCTCAGTGGAGGTGGCTTGTGTGGTTGTTCTCTTAGTCTTAGCATAGCACCGGCCCTGCAGCCCTGCTTCTGCTTCCTCTCCCTCCTCCGTCTGCGCTGCCTCCTAGACCCGACAACAATCCACGGAGAGCCCGGCGGTCTCGCTATGTCATCTGGGATGTTATGCGTGAAGAGAAAGTCGCTCGAAACAGATATCTGGTGTTGGTCACCATTGGCTAAAAGTGTCTGGCGGGTGTACTGGATGTTCGCAGAACCGATGGTGCACAAACAAGCAAGAAAGAAATACAAAAACAAACAAAAAAAGAGCACTGAAAAGGAGAGCCATAAGCCGCTGCAACCACGTGTGCCGCCATCTTTATGAAAGAGATGGAGAAAAGAAGTGAAGGATAAATATATGCAGAAATTAGAGTTTATTAGCAGTTAAGATCCATACAAAATTCCTCCCAGTCAAATTCCATATTGTTTATAAAATGCTACTATTGATCTTTAAATCACTGAATGGTCTCATGCCACAGTACCTGAGCTAAATTCTGGTCCTTTATGACCCGCCATGCCTACTTAGATCAAAAGGTGCAGGCTACCTCAAGGGGCAGAGCCTTTTCTTACAAAGCCCCACAGTTATGGAACAGCCTTCCAAATAGAGTTCGGGCATCAGATGCAGTCTCAGCACTTACGTCTCGGCTGAAAACATACAGTGGTGCTTGAAAGTTTGTGAACCCTTTAGAATTTTCTATATTTCTGTAGAAATATGACCTAAAACATCATCAGATTTTCACACAAGTTCTAAAAGTAGATAAAGAGAACCCAGTTAAACAAATGAGACAAAAATATTATACTTGGTCATTTATTTATTGAGGAAAATGATCCAATATTACATATCTGTGAGTGGCAAAAGTATGTGAACCTTTGCTTTCAGTATCTGCTGTGACCCCCTTGTGCAGCAATAACTGCAACTAAATGTTTGCGGTAACTGTTGATCAGTCCTGCACACCGGCTTGGAGGAATTTTAGCCCATTCCTCCGTACAGAACAGCTTCAACTGTGGGATGTTGGTGGGTTTCCTCACATGAGCTGCTCACTTCAGGTCCTTCCACAACCTTTCGATTGGATTAAGGTCAGGACTTTGACTTGGCCATTCCAAAACATTAACTTTATTCTTCTTGAACCATTCTTTGGTAGAATGATTTGTGTGCTTAGGGTTCTTGTCTTGCTGCATGAACCACCTTCTCTTGAGATTCAGTTCATCGACAGATGTCCTGACATTTTCCTTTAGAATTCACTGGTATAATTCAGAATTCATTGTTCCATCAATGATGGCAAGCCGTCCTGGCCCAGATGCAGCAAAACAGGCCCAAACCATGATACTACCACCACCATGTTTCACAGATGGGATAAGGGTCTTATGCTGGAATGCAGTGCTTTCCTTTCTCCAAATATAACGCTTCCCATTTAAACCAAAAAGTTCTATTCTGGTCTCATCTGTCCACAAAACATTTTTCCAATAGCCTTCTGGTTTGTCCACGTGATCTTTAGCAAACTGCAGACAAGCAGCAATGTTCTTTGTGGAGAGCAGTGGCTTTCTCCTTGCAACCCTGCCATGCACACCATTGTTGTTCAGTGTTCTCCTGATGGTGGACTCATGAACATTAACATTAGCCAATGCGAGAGAGGCCTTCAGTTGCTTAGAAGTTACCCTGGGGTCCTTTGTGACCTCGCTGACTATTACACGCCTTGCTCTTGGAGTGATCTTTGTTGGTTAACCACCCCTGGGGAGGGTAACAATGGTCTTGAATTTCCTCCATTTGTACACAATCTGTCTGACTGTGGATTGGTGGAGTCCGAACTCTTTCAAGATGGTTTTGTAACCTTTTCCAGCCTGATAAGCATCAACAACGCTTTTTCTGAGGTCTTCAGAAATCTCCTTTGTTTGCGCCATGATACACTTCCACAAACATGTGTTGTGAAGATCAGACTTTGATAGATCCCTGTTCTTTAAATAAAACAGGGTGCCCACTCACACCTGATTGTCATCCCATTGATTGAAAACACCTGACTCTAATTTCACCTTCAAATTAACTGCTAATCCTAGAGGTTTATCTAGGATCCCACAGCAAAGAGCGAACCTTACAGTGCAGTGTCCCACAGGGAAGCTGAATAATGGGAAAACAAAATCGATGCTAGTGGGAACAACCAAACGGACAGGGAAAGTACCACCACTAGAACTAGAGCTCAGGGGACAACAGTTGGAGCAGGTCCCAGCCGTAAAGCTATTAGGAGTACATGTAGATCTGCACTTGACCTGGGACTGTCACATAAATCACTTAGTGAAGAAGTGTAATGTAAGCATGAGTCAACTAAACAGGATTAGAAACAAACTACCTCCTAGGATAAGAAAGGACCTGGCACAAACCCTGGTACTCTCTCACTTGGATTACTGCTCTCCTGTATGGGGAAACACAACAGCTAAAAACATCAAACGCCTCCAAGTAGTGCAAAATAGAGCAGCAAGGTTTGCCCTAGGATGTGATGCCAAGACAGACAGTGCAACAATGTTACACATCTTAGGCTGGTTACCGGTGAGCGAGAGAATCCAACACAGAAGCTTTGCTACATTTCATAGGATAATACACACTGGAGTGCCGAAAACATTGTACAACCAGCTCACCTTCCAGTCAAACAACAGTCGGTACCAAACTCGATCAACAACAACAAACTCCATCAAACTGCCAAAACCTAAAACCAATGCTGAAAGGAAACGCTTCCTCTACCGTATATCTAATCAATAGAATACAACACATGACAGGACAGTTAATGAATGAACTTGTATTTTTCCTTTATTTTTGCAGTATGATTATGTATTTTATGTATTTTAGTGTGATTGTTTCTGTAGTTTCCTTGTCTGTCATGTGATATTGTATCGTACTTCATGTATAGGACCACAGGGAGAATAGCTAACAGAAATGTCAAGCTAATTGTGAATCCAAATAAAGTCAAAGTCAAAAGGTTCACATACTTTTGCCACTCACAGATATGTAACATTGGATCATTTTCCTCAATAAATAAATGACCAAGTATAATATTTTTGTCTCATTTGTTTAACTGGGTTCTCTTTATCTACTTTTAAGACTTGTGTGAAAATCTGATGATGTTTTAGGTCATATTTATGCAGAAATATAGAAAATTCTAAAGGGTTCACAAACTTTCTGGTGCACCACTGTATCACTCACATGCTATATATTCACAACTTGTCACTACTTCAAGTATATTTGTAGTTGATACAAGTATTTTAAATGTATTTTATATAAAGCGCATCATAATTTCTGTCAGTTTAACCAAGGTAGTTTACAATTCTTTATTGTATACTTTTAAATGATCACGGTGCAGAATTATAAATTATGAAACACAGTTTTGATTCTTCATGATATACATATCCTAGTTATGTCCTTTACAAACATACGAAGGAACTTACAGTTGCTGTTACACTACTGCAATATTTAAATATTCATATGTGTATTTTAGTGTCATTTTCAAATATCTATATTTCTTTTCAATTATTTTTCTAGTGATTTTACTCACTACATTTCAAAATTCTATGATATACATATTTTTTCATAACTCTAGCTCATTTTTTCTCTTCTGATAGCTTCAATCAATTTTTTAGCTGCTGTGAAATTATAAATAAAAGGGGGAACTATTTATATGCACATTTTACATGTGTAAGCAGAGTGTTTACACTAAATAACAATATTTTTCTCTCCAAAAAATGCAGCATTATTACAAATATATGTTGTGAGCTGTGTTTTGTATTTGTATCAGGAAATTTGTATTATATCTGCTTATTACTAGCATGTAAGCGAGGCTGTATTGTCAGAATTATTAACAGGCTCGCTAACATTTGACAGATTGCACATATAGCTTCAGTTTGTTAGGTACTGTTACCCAAAATCTTGGGTAACAAGATTTCTTTATTCTTGCTTCTTTATTCTTGTACTTCAAGGTAATTTCAGCAATTTTTTAAAATTATTTAACTGAAGGATTTTTTATTTTTTTAACACAAGTCTTCGCACTTTTACTTGAGAATAAAATTGGTTTGCTTCTACCACTTCTGGTCACATGCCTGCCACAGAATGAGAATAAATCAGTTGTGCTATAATAATGAATAATACATGTATGCTTACCTTTGGCCCAGGCTCACCAGGGGGTCCTTGTTCACCTTTGTCACCCTGACGTTGCTTTGGACAATATGTTGAATGATTTATCAGTGAATTGTTTCAATACATTTGAAGATTCTGGGGTTGTTTCTTTCGCTATTATTATTATTATTTTTTTTGTGGGGGGTAGAAACAGCACATTGGTGCTTAATTATATCACCATCTGGCACCTACTTGGTTAAAATAAACAGCAACTGTAATGTGCACAAACTGTATAAAGTGCTCCAAAGTGTCCTTTTTTTTACTGCCATCACTCCCAGTGCCCTTTTTTAATATGCCACACAACAAAGCAAAATGCTCATTTCCTCTCCATGTTTTTTGAAAGAGTACAGACATTCTGCTTTTAACTGCCCTGAGTCAACAGGAAATGTTTCTGTGAATTATGTATTATGTGTTTTTATATCTTGTGCTTAAGAACAACATGGTGAAAAATGTTAGAAAAACATGAAATCAACACTGATATTTCCTTATTCACTTACCAGGATCTTTGATACCAAAACAGCTCTGAGTTGTGAGTCTTAGACATGAGTAACATACTATGACAAAATTGGTATTGAGGGTGGGCATTATTTCATTTCCATAATGTCTATGTGCTTGTCTATGTGATAGAAAGACACTGATCAATGCTAAACTAGTGACAGAGCACTGAAAATCAGGCATCTTATGGACAATTTCAAGGTCAGGGAATGGTGGGCCAGTGAGCTGCCTTCTGTGAATAAATTTATAGTAAGATAGTTAGATGAAGGTTTTTGCCTCTGCTGGGAATTTTGGGAAGAAAACTGGATAGAAAAAGCAACAGATGGTTTTGATCTCTGGGTTCTGGGCCCAGTGCGCTTCCGGTGCAGCACTCTGTTCACCTCACACCTGAGATAGAACTCGAACCAACAATCCCTGGCTCATGGAAAACATTGGTGTAAAAGAGCTCAGAACCAGCAGAGGATGATTTCTGTGGTATATTGAGCTTATGGGCTTACCATAGTTTCATGTGTGTTCATGTGATATGCGCATGCTTAGACAGATGAGCCAAAGAGCGCGAGCCATTACCAGCATGGCATGTTGTATCAGTTATGCAAGTTATCAGTAAAGGTGTTAAATGCGTGCAACCGTCTCATCATTAATACACCACATAATTGGCGACAAGGTAAAACGAAGTAGCCTAACTGTAGCGAGCAGTGAAGATGGCAAACTTTCCTAAACCGGAAGAGTTCAATCCCAGAAATGAACAGTGGACAGCCTATGTCGAGCAAATGGAACTTTTTTTCGAAGCACACGATGTCAAGGATGAAAAACAGGTAGCTACTCTGCTAGTGCTTCTACATACGGACTGCTATGGAATTTAGTTCAGCCTCTGAAACCTAAAGACAAGACTTTTGATGAGATGATGGAAATTCTGTCAGATTACTATGAACCTAAGCCACTGGTCATAGCTGAGCAATTCAGATTCCACCAATGTGCTCAGAAAGATGGTGCAACAGTAGCTCAATTTGCTGCTGAACTGAAACAGCTAGCTGCAAGATGTGATTTCGGGGATAGACCATTAGGGTTTTGCTGGGATTCGAACTTGGGTCGCTGGTGTGATAATCCAGCAAACCCCCACTAGGCCACCAGGGGGATGACCCAAGTGCAGAGGCGTGAGGCGTAGGTAGAGTATCAAAAAACAGTTTATTTACAATATATACAATCCGATGGAAAAAACAAAAAGAAAATCCAAAAGCTCAGAAGATGACCAAAAATAAAAATATCCAAAAGTTCAAAGTCCCAAAAAAACAAAAGGAAAGGCAAAAATGCAGACCGCTCAGAAGATCAAAAATACAAAGTCCAAAGAAAGCAAAAACATCAAAAACACAAGGGCACAGGCAAGATACGTGGGACAGAGGAAACTAGCACTAGACAACATAGCATAAAGACTCTGTGACAAGGGAACAAACAGAGGGGTATTTATACACAAACTAATTAAGGAACAGGGCGGGGCAGGAAACAGGCAATCAAGACAAACACAAAACACAGTGGCCTCTAGAGGCCAAAACAGTCCCAGTCTTAACAGGACCCCCCCCCCAGGAGCGTCTCCTGACGTTCCCAGGGCGATCCGGATGGGCCGAATGGAAGTCCTGGCACAGTCCTTTATCTAAAATGTCCCAGGCAGGGACCCAACAGCGTTCCTCAGGGCCATAGCCCTCCCAGTCTACCAGATATTGAAGCCCGCCGTGGACCTGGCGGGAGTCAAGCAGGCGATGCATGGTGAACACAGTCTGACCCTGGAAGATGCAGGGGGTGGGGGATTCCTAGGGGCAGGGGCATACGTGGACGTCAGTACGGGCCGCAACAGGGAAACATGGAATGTGGGGTTGATCCTCAGATTCCGGGGCAACTGGAGCCGGTAGGCGACAGGGTTCACCCTGCGCACCACCTTGAAGGGGCCAATGTAGCGAGGAGCAAGCTTGTGGTTCTCCACCCGCAGCAGAAGGTCCTTGGTGGACAGCCAAACCCGCTGCCCAGGGCAGAAAGCGTGGGCAGGTCTTCTATGGCGGTTGGCCTGAGTCTGGTTGGTTCTGGAGGTCTGGATGAGGGTCTTCCTGACCTTGCTCCAGGTCTTGCGACACCGTCTCACATATTGGTTGACTGAGGGCACCCCCGCATCCTCCTCCTGGTCCGGGAACAGAGGTGGCTGGAACCCGAATTGGCACTGGAATGGCGACAGCTTGGTGGCCGATGACTGCAGGGTGTTGTGGGTGTACTCTGCCCATGGCAGCCAGGTGCTCCACGATGTCAGGTTATCCATAGCCAGGTCTCACAGGGTGGTTTCCAGGTCCTGGTTGAGCCTCTCCATCTGGACATTGGACTGTGGGTGGAACCCAGAGGAGAGGCTGGCAGTGGCTCCGATGACCTTGCAAAACCTGTGCTACACTCGGGAGGAGAACTGGGGCCCCCAGTCAGAAACAATGTCCTGTGGGAGACCAAAAACTCGGAAGACATGAGTGAACATGAGTTTGGCAGTTTCCAGGGCAGAAGGGAGCTTGCACAGTGGTATGAAGCACAGGCCTTAGAGAATCTGTCTACTATGATCAAAATGACAGTATCACCTTGTGACTCAGGGAGACCCGTGATGAAGTCGACTGCCACGTGGGACCAGGGACGCCAGAGAATGGTCAGAGGATGCAGGAGACCCTGGGGATGCTGTCGTGGGTTCTTGCTTCTGGTGCACACTTCACAAGAAAGGATGAATGACCTCACTTCCTTCTCCATGCTAGGCCACCAGAAGCATCTTCTCAAAAAGTCCAGGGTCCTTCGAGCTCCTGGGTGGGCGGTGAGAGGGGACAAGTGACCCCACTGGAGAACCTTGGCCCGGGCTTGATGTGGAATGTACAAGAGGCCCGGTGGCCCCGTCCCAGGACCGGGGTCCTGGCGTTGGGCTTGTCGGACGGCCTCCTCAATACCCCAGCGGACAGGGGCCACAATCCGGGACAGGGATAATAGGACCAACTTCGCTCTCCCTGTTGGTGGGAGCGAACAGCCTGGAAAGCACGTCAGGTTTGGTATTTTTGGAGCCGGGGCGATATGATAGGGTAAAGTCGAACCGACTGAAAAATAAGGCCCACCTAGCCTGTCGTGGATTGAGTCTCTTTGCTTGCTGGAGGTACTCCAGGTTCTTGTGGTCCGTCCAGACCAAAAATGGGTGTTGCACTTCCTCCAGCCAGTGCCTCCACTCCTCAAGGGCCAGTTTAACTGCTAGCAGTTCTCGATCCCCCACGTCATACCGGGACTCCACAGAACTCAGGCGGTGGGAGAAGTATGCGCAGGGGTCCTTCCGAGCATTGAGAGAGGACCGCGCCGACGCCGCTGCCCGAGGCGTCCACCTCGACGATGAAGGGTTGCGAAGGGTCCGGGAGGACCAGAATGGGTGCTGTGCAGAAGCGGTGCTTGAGGTCTTTGAATGCCTTTTCCGCCTGAGGAGACCAGACATATGATCCACCTGTCCCTTTGGTGAGGTCCGATATGGACGCTGCTACAGAACTAAAGTTCCTGATGAACTTGCGGTAGAAGTTAGCAAATCCTAAGAACTGCTGAACCTCTTTGACGGACTTGGGGGTGGGCCAGTCCCGGATGGTCAGGGTCTTGGCTGGATCCATCTGGAGTTGGCCTGTCCGTACAATAAAACCCAGAAAGGAGACCTCAGGAACAGAAAATTCACATTTCTGGGCCTTAGCAAACAGATTGTTCTGTAGCAGCCTCTGGAGAACCTGGCGGACATGGTGGCGGTGCTCCTGCATGGTCTTGGAAAAGATTAGGATGTCGTCGAGGTAGACAGAAACGTACAGGTTAATCATGTCCCTCAAGACGTCGTTGATTAGGGCCTGAAAAACAGCTGGTGCGTTGGTGAGGCAGTCTTCCACTCGTCTCCTTGTCGGATACAGACGAGGTGGTATGCGTTCCGTAAGTCCAACTTGGTGAAGACGGTGGTGCCTTGGAGCAGGTCGAATGCTGTGGACATCAGCGGAAGGGGATAGCGGTTGTGCACAGTAATCTTGTTCAGGCCCCTATAGTCAATACACGGTTGGAGCCCCCCATCCTTCTTGCCGACAAAGAAGAAGCCGGCACCAGCAGGTGAAGTGGAGGGTCGAATGAACCCAGAGACCAGGGCTTCCTTGATGTATTCCTCCATGGCCTTGCGTTCTGGCTGAGAGAGGGAGAACAGTCGGCCCCGAGGAGGAGTAGTCCCAGGGAGCAAGTCGATGGCACAGTCGTAGGCACGGTGCGGAGGAAGAACGGCGGCCCTGCTCTTGCTAAAAACCTCTTTCAGATCCCAGTACTCTGTGGGAACTTGAGATAACTCGGTGAGATCAGGAGGCTCGGCAGGAGACACAGGAGAGCTAGAGAGCAGACAAGAGGCATGGCATGCAGGACCCCATTCCACAACCTGGCTTGTTACCCAGTCTATGCGAGGATTGTGGCGAGTAAGCCAAGGAAGGCCTAGAATAACTGGGAACTCAGGTGAATGAATAAGGTGCAGGGATATTTCTTCTTTGTGACCTTGAGACTGGAGAAAGACTGGAGAAGTAACTTGGGTGACTCTTCCGTCACCTAAAGCTTGGCCATCCAGGGCAGACACAGACAGTGGGACTTCAAGAGGCACAGTCGGGACATTGATACTTTGGGCAAAGTGGATATCCATAAAGTTTCCAGCCGCCCCTGAGTCTAACAAGGCCTGGCAAGAGTGGACAAACTCACCCCAGGAGACAGAAACTGGGATGTAGATTCCTTGGCCAGGAAGTCCGGGAGAGAGGGTAGGCCCTGTCACAACCCTCCCTCGGCTGGACGGGGTGGTCCTTTTCCCGAGAGCTCAGGACATGATGCTCGGAAGTGACCAGGCTTGCCACAGTAGATGCAGCACTTGTCCCTCCTTCTGCGCTCCCTCTCAGATGCGGAGAGGCGAGTACGGCCCACTTGCATGGGTTCTGGACAGTCACTGGAGGAGGTAGACGGGCTCCATGTTGAGGCAGTGAGGCCGGGGAGACTCAGGACTTGGCGGCATTCTCTAATCCTGTTGTCCAGACGAATGGCATGAGAAATCAGTGTTTCAAGGTCACTTGGGCCAGACCGTCCGATGATTCAAGGTCACTTGGGCCAGACCACAGATCCGATAGAGGCCAGACCGTCTTTGATGAGGTCAGACAGACCATGGTGAAAGGCTGAAACCAGGGCAGTCTCGTTCCATCCACTTACTGCTGCGAGCGTCCGGAACGAGATGGCGTAGTCTGCGACGCTTCCTCCTTGCCAGATGAACATGAGCTTTCTGGCTGCGTCTTTGCAGATGTCTGCTTGATCGAAGACATGAAGTATCTCCTCTGTAATCAGCTGGAAATCAGAGCACTCGGGTCCCTGTCTCTGCCAGATGGCTATTGCCCAAGCTCGTGCCTTACCAGCTAACAAGGTTATCACAAAGGCAATCTTGCGGCGATCCGTAGTGTAGGTGGTAGGCTGGAGCTCAAAGGTGAGTTGGCACTGGGTAAGGAATTCCCGACACTCACTGTGCTTGCCGTCATACCTCTGTGGTGCAGGAAGGCTGGGTTCGCGAGGTGAAGGAGGCAGCATGGCAGGAGGCACTGCAGCAAGAGCGAATGGTGGAACAGGAGCAGAATCAGGCACAGGAGATGGGGGCAGAGAAGTCAGCTGTGCCAGGGTTTTCCCAATTTGCTGAAGCAGTACCTCGTGGTGAGCAAGGGTCTCACGTTGGCTTGCAAGAGTCCATCCATGAGTGTCCATGGAGGATCCGCAGCCATCATTCCCTGAAGGTTAGCCGGGTAGACAGTTGAAGAAGCCTCTGCTGAGTCAGTCATGACAGAGTCTTTCTGTTAGGGTTTTGCTGGGATTCGAACCCGGGTCACTGGTGTGATAAGCCAGCAAACCCCCACTAGGCCACCAGGGGGATGACTCAAGTGCAGAGGCATGAGGTGTAGGTAGAGTATCAAAAAACAGTTTATTTATAATATATACAATCCGATGGAAAAAACAAAAAGAAAATCCAAAAGCTCAGAAGATGACCAAAAATAAAAATATCCAAAAGTTCAAAGTCCCAAAAAACAAAAGGAAAGGCAAAAATGCAGAACGCTCTGAAGATCAAAAATACAAAGTCCAAAGAAAGCAAAAACATCAAAAACACAAGGGCACAGGCAAGATATGTGGGACAGAGGAAACTAGCACTAGAGAACATAGCATAAAGACTCCATGACAAGGGAACAAACAGAGGGGTATTTATACACAAACTAATTAAGGAACAGGGCGGGGCAGGAAACAGGCAATCAAAACAAACACAAAACACAGTGGCGGCCTCTAGAGGCCAAAACAACCATGACAAGATAAACATAACAGCGGCCTCTAGAGGCCAAAACAGTCCCAGTCCTAACATAGACTGGATGAGGCTCTACGAGATGGCTTTGTCAGTGGAATTCATGATGAAGCGTGCCAACGCAAGTTGCTTTCCACGGATGGGCTAACGTTTGCCAGAGCCCAGGAGATCGCTCTCAACATGGAAGCAGCCCACCGAGACACACGACAGCTAAGGCAAAGCGAGCCACTGTCTACATCGTCTGTTCACAAGGTAACTGAAAAACAAAAGCCTTCTCAGTCAGCACAGACAGCGTGCTTTAGATGCAAAGGGAAAAGTCATAGCGTAAGTGACTCTACTTTAAAAGCGCTAAATGCCATAAATGTAGCAAAGTTGGCCATATCCAGAAAGCATGCGGGGGGGGGGCAGCCTGCCACAAGGGAGAAGAAAGGGAAGCAAAATAAAAATCAGCAAAGAGTGGCAAGTTATGTGCAAGCAGAAGAAGAGGAGGAAGTGTTCTGTGTAAATGAAACAGACAAACAGGTATTCAAAGCAAACTTTGCCGTAAACCAGAGAAATGTTTGAATGGAAATTGACACTGGAGCCGCAGTTAGCATAATATCTGAGGCAATGTACAAAGAGTCATTCGCAGATGTGCCACTAGGGGGCAGCAATGTCACACTGAAGACCTACACTGGCCAGGCCATTTCAGTCAGAGGGCAGTTCGTGGCAAAAGTTGCTTATGGAGATCAGACTGCTGACTTACCATTAATCGTAGTGAAAGGCAATGGACCTGCACTCTGTGGTAGGAACTGGCTTGAAAGCATTAAGTTGGACTGGAAAACAATTAAAATGGTCAGTGAAAATGCAAAACAGCCCTCAGTGCCCAAGTCAATGCCTGGGGTGCTAGAAAAATACAGTCAAGTCTTCAAAGAGGAGTTGGGAACATTAAAGGAAATTAAAGCAACAATTTCTGTCAAACCTGACGCCACGCCCAAGTTCCACAAAAGCCGGCCCTTGCCGTTTGCAATGAAAGCAAGAGTCAAAGAGGAACTACAGTGACTGGATAAAGAAAACATCATCAGTACAGTGAAGCACAGTGAGTGGGCTGCTCCTGTCATCCCTGTGGTCAAGTGAGATGGCACAATTTGTTTGTGCAGTGACTACAAGGTGACAGTGAACCAGGCAACCAACACAGACATATACCCACTGCCGCACATTGAAGAAGTGCTGGCGACTCTGAGTGGTGGAAAGTTGTTTTCAAAAATAGACCTAGCCTCAGCTTACCAACAAGTGCTCCTTGATGAAGAATCAAAAAAATACACAACAATCAACACTCACAAGGGCTTGTTTGTGTATAATTGTCTTTGCTTTGGCATTAACTCTGCCATCAGCATTTTCCAGAGAGTGATGGAGAGTCTGATGAAGGACCTGAACATGGTCGTTTACCTCGATGACCTGCTCATAATGGGAAGAGATGAGGCAGAACATCTGAAGAACCTTGACAGAGTCCTGCAACGCTTGCAAGAGAACGGACTCAGAGTGAAAAAGTCAAAGTGCGAGTTCGGAAAGACCCAAATCGAATACCTGGGCCATGTCCTGGATGAAAAGGGGTTGCACCCATCTGTAGACAAGGTGAGAGCAATACACGATGCACCCACATCCCACAAACGTCAAAGACCTACGGGCTTTCCTAGGCCTAGTGAACTACTATGGCCATTTTGTGCCACAGCAAAGCACTGTGTTAGTGCCACTTTACAGACTGCTGAAAGAACAAGTCACATGGAAATGGAAGAAAGCCGAGCAAGACGAGTTCAACAAATGTAAAGAGCTCCTGACAAGTGACAAAGTGTTAGTACACTATGATCAGAGCCTGCCGTTGACCCTTGCCTGTGACGCTTCAGCTTATCGCATTGGAGCTGTAATCCAACACACAACACCAGATGGAGAAGAGCATCCAATAGCTTATGCTTCATGTACACTCTCTCCAGCAGAGAAGAAGTATCCGCAAATTGAGAAAGAGGCCTTAAGCCTTGTGTATGGTGTTAAGAAGTTTCACCAATACCTCTGGGGACGTAAATTCAACCTGGTCACAGACCATAGGCCATGATTGACTTTGCTTGGAGAACGCAAAGGGCTCCCCACAATGGCAGCAGCCCGGATCCAGAGGTGGGCCATCGTACTGTCGGCATACAACTACCACATTGTTTACCGTCAGTCAGAGAAGCATGGCAATGCTGATGGGTTGTCTCGTGTGCCGCTGTCAGATACCAAGGATGCGGGAACAGAGACAATCTCCGCCTACATCGACGCACTGATATGTGAACACCTAGAAGGTGTGCCACTGACTGCAAAGCAGATTGCCAAGGTAACGAGAACTGACACAGAGCTGTCAAGGCTGCACAGATTCATCATTGAAGGGTGGCCAAAGGAAATTCCTGAAGAACTGAAAGCATACCACAAAAAGTGTGATGAACTCTCTGTGGAGCAGGGGTGTGTGCTGTGGGGCACGAGAGTGATTGCACCAACTAAGCTCCAAGCTGCCGTGCTTAAAGAAATCCACAGTGGGCACCCTGGCATTGTGAAAATGAAGGCAATCACACGGCAATATGTCTGGTGGCCACATATTGATATGGACATTGAGAAAGTGTGCAAAGGATGTGAAACGTGCCAGCTAGAGCAAAGCATGCTGCGCCATGTGCCACTACATCCCTGGGAATTTCCAGGAGATGTTTGGAAGAGGCTTCATATTGACTTTGCAGGGCCTTTCATGGGCCACATGTTCATGATTGTAGTTGACGCATTCTCAAAATGGCTGGAGGTTTACAAAATGACAAAAATAACCTCCACTGCAACCATCACCAGACTAAAGAGACTGTTCGCATCATATGGAGTCCCTGAACAGATTGTCACAGAGAATGCAACAACCTTTATGTCTGATGAGTTCCAGCAGTTCGTGAGGAGAAATGGAATCCTCCACATGACCGGTGCCCCGAGGCACCCAGCCACAAACGGCCTAGCTGAGAGATACGTCTCAACGTTCAAGGCTAGCATGAAAAAGCTGGTGAGAGAAGATTTGAGCACTGAAGACAAAGTCTCTCACTTCCTGCTACGATATCACACCACTCCCAACAGCACAACAAGCAAGACGCCTGCTGATGTGTTTTTGAAAAGACATGTCAGAACCAGACTGGACTTTTTGAAACCAAACATCCAAGAAACGGTGAGGAGAAAGCAGTATCTGCAGAAGGAAGGACATGACAGAAAGGCATTGGACAGACAGTTTGACATCAAGGAGCAAGTCTACCTGCGAAACACTGCTGGTGAAACCCCAAGGTGGATCCCAGGAGTCATCACCCAGCAGTCAGGGCCTGTGTCATTCAAGGTCCGTGGTGAAGTGACAGATCAAGAATACCAACGCCATGGAGACCAGCTGAGACCTCGCCGTTCTGCGGGGCTTCCAGATCAGCAACCTGAGGAAGTAGCTGAGGAGACCGGGCAGATGGAGAGCAGTTTCAGAGCATCCCCAGCACCTGAACTGTCAGAGCCAGCTGAGCTGCCTGATCCTGTAGTGATGACCCTGAGGTGCTCCCAGCGTACCCCAAAAGTGCCTCAATGTTACCAGGACTGAGTGAGGTGATAAGAGACTGAGTGCTGATGTTTAATAAAAGTTATAGTTAAAGCATTCAGTTTATTCAGTTAAGCAGTCAGTTAACTTTATTATGCAGTATGGGTAATGTTGACATTTCTAATCTTAATGCGCATAGTAAGGATATATTTTATATTACAGTGTTTGGTTAGAATAATACATTAAGCTAACCTTAAAGTAAATGGGGAGATATATTTTATATGATTGGGATGTCTTTTCTAAGTTACCTTTAAAGTAAAGGGGGAGGTGATGTGGTATATTGAGCTTATGGGCTTACTATAGTTTCATGTGTGTTCATGTGATATGCGCATGCTTAGACAGATGAGCCAGAGAGCGCGAGCCATTACCAGCATGGCATGTTGTATCAGTTATGCAAGTTATCAGTAAAGGTGTTAAATGCGTGCAACCGTCTTGTCATTAATACACCACAATTTCCATCAATCGACCACTGGGTTATGGGCCCAGCATGCTCCCACTGTGCCACTCTTCTCATCTCATGTGCAGCCTGGGATTCGAACCCACAATCCCTGGCTCATGGAAAACATTGGTGTAAAAGACTGCAGAATGAGCAGATGATGGCTTCAATCCATCAACCTCTGGGTTAGGGGTCCAGCATGCTCCTAACATACACAGCATGCTCCTAACATGCACTCTGCTCATTTCACATGCCTCCTGGGACTCAAACCCACAATCCCTGGCTCAAGGACCACATTGGCATAATAGACCTCAGAACTAGCAGAGGATGGCTTCGATCCATTGACTTCTGGGTTATGGGCTCAGCACACTCACACTGTGCCACTCTGCTCAGCTTGTATGCTACCTGGGACTTGCACACACAATCCCTGGCTCATGGAAAACATTGGTGTAAGAGATCTCAGAGCTAGCAGAGGATGGTTTTGACACATTAACCTCTGGGTTATGGGGCCCCCCACATCCCAGGTGGGACTCAAACTCATAATCCCTGGGTTAGGAGGTTAGTGCCTTACCCATTTTACAAGGTTGTTTGCACCGAGTCCTTTTTCCCGTGAGCGCTGGCATTAATTACTAATCGTTTTTAACTTTTTTCTACAAATAATTTTCCAGTATCATCTTCATTTTTATTGTACTGTTGCTTTCCTTTTTGTACTTTCCACTTTCACTTTTTCCATTTTTTTCTCTCTCTTTTTTCAGAAGAACACAGAGACCAGAAGCTTTCTTTTTCTTTTTTTCTCTCCTCCTGTGTAAAGACCACAAGCGGAGGCCATCTACATCAGATCTGCTTTAATATCAACAGATCTTTGATTAAGGTACGTGAATCTTTTCATCATGGCACACCTTCAGCTTGCTCAGTGTGCTGAGTGCAGGATGTTTAGTCATTCTTCCTCTGTCACTAGTGATAGCTTTATTAGCTTTATTTGTGATAAGTGCAGACTAGCTCTCTGATGGAGAAGATGATAGTGCTAGAAGCATGTGTCCAGGCTTTAGAGAAGGCCAGTGAGCATGAGAACAGTGTAGTTTCTGTAGGGGAAAGTCTGGATGCCCTAGGTGGAGTTAGTAATCCCCCAACTCCGGCATTAGAGCCCTTACAGCAGGGCGAATGGGTGACGACTCGGCGGCATAAGTGTAGAGCCAAAGCTACTGCTGAGGCTTGCCCACGGGAGCACCACTCCTCTCTGTGTCACGTGTCGAACAGGTTTGCTCTCCTTAGTGATGCACCCGCTGAGAAACCTGAAAGAACTCTGGTTATAGGGGACTCTATCATACGGCACGTGAAATTAGCTCAGCCTTTAGGGGCACCAGCAGCTTTAGTCAGGTGTATACCGGGAGCCAGGGTGCTGGACATAGCAGGTAATCTTAGGGTCCTAGGCAAACACAGGTTCTCAAAGATAGTTATCCATGCAGGAGCTAATGATATATGCCTTCGTCAGTCTGAGGTTACTAAGAGTAACTTTGAAGAGGTGTTTAAATTAGTGAAGGCGATGTCCGATGCTGTAGTATGTTCTGGCCCCATCCCAATGCGGCATGGCGATATAGCTTACAGCAGGTTATGGTCGCTGAACTGCTGGTTGTCCAGGTGGTGCTCTGAAAACAGTGTGGACTTTATAGATAATTGGGCTAATTTTGAGGGTACTGCTGGCCTGTTAGGGCGGGACGGTATCCAACCCACTCGGGAAGGTGCTGCTATCATTTCCTGCAGCATAGGTCATAGTCTCAGGACAGGCCTAGTTAATTCCTGACAATCCAGAGCCAAGGCCAGGGAGCAGACGAACAGGCTAAACTGACTGTCTGCTAGCTGGACAGAGTCATCACTCAGGGTCCACTACATTGAGACTGTGTCTGTTCCCCAGGCTAAACAAAAAGGTAGAAAGAGAGTTTGCTCCAGTAACCTAATCAATATAAAATTACATCATACTGACTGTAAAGCTGCTGCCAGCACCTTTGATCTAAAGGTGGGGCTATTAAATATCAGATCTCTTACATCTAAAGCGCTAATGGTTAATGAACTCATTACCGATAAGAAGTTTAATGTACTTTGTTTAACTGAAACATGGATTAAGCCAAATGAATATATAGCATTAAATGAAGCAAGTCCTCCTGGATACAGTTATATACACCAGCCTTGTCAACCTGGCAGAGGAGGAGGCATTGTGGTTATTTATAATGATTATGTAGGTGTAACACAAAAACCTGGTTATAAATTTAATACATTTGAAATTCTTCATACTCATATAATGTATGTAGCCTCGAAAAATAAGTCTACCCAGTTAATTCCATTGCTTATTATTTACAGGCCCCCGGGGCCATATTCTGAGTTTCTTTCTGAATTTGCAGATTTTATCTCAGATCTGGTTATTTCCTTAGACAAAGCTTTAGTTGTCGGAGATTTTAATATTCACTTCGATAACCCAGAAGACCCTTTAAAAACAGTGTTTGTGTCTATTTTAGATTCAGTAGGAATTAATCAGAATGTCATAGGACCGACCCATAATGGTGGTCACACCCTTGATCTAATACTAACATTCAGGTTAAACGTAGACAATATAGTCATACTTCCACAGTCTGAAGTTATCTCAGATCATTATCTCATCTCATTCAAACTATGTCTGAGTAATAATATATGCACCTCACCATGCTACTGTATTAAACGTACATTCGCATCAACTACTGCATGGAGCTTTATAAATGATCTCCCAGAGTTATCAACTTTGATTGGGTCACTGTCAGCCCCTGCAGAACTTTATCAGGCAACTGAATGCTTAGAGTCAACATTCCGCCATACCTTAGATAATGTAGCTCCTCTTAAAAGGAAAATGGTCAGAGACAAAAAAATTAGCACCCTGGTATAATGATGACACTCACACATTAAAACAGACCACTCGAAAATTGGAAAATAAATGGTGTTAAACAAAATTGCTAGTGTTCACCCCTCCTAGAACTGCCACCTTACTGTGGTGGAGGGGTTTGTGTGCTTGAAGGATCCTAGGAACTATGTTGTCGGGGGCATTATGCCCCTGTCAGGGTTTCCCAAGGCAGACAGGTCCTAGGTGACAGGCCAGACCAAGAGCAGTTCACCAAAACCCTTATGGAGAAACGATCGAGGACCATGACGTCACCCGGTATGGTGCGCCGGGGCCCCACGCTGGAGCCAGGCCCAGGGTTGGGGCTTGTATGCGAGCGCTTGGTGGCCAGGCCTTTGCCCATGGGGCCCGGCTGGTCTCAGCCTGAAGAGGTGACATGGGCCCGACCTCCTGTGGGTTCACCACCCACAGAGGTAGCAGTAGGGGACTGGTGCAGTGTGGATTGGGCGGCAGTCGAAGGCAGGGGCCTCGACAACCTGATCCCTGGACACAGCGGCTAGCTGTTGAGACATGGAATGTCACTTCGCTGGAGGGGAAAGAGCCTGAGCTTGTGTGGGAGGTTGAGAGGTACTGGCTAGAGATAGTTGGGCTCACCTCCATGCACAGCATGGGCTCCGGAACCCAGCTCCTCGAGAGGGGCCGGACTCTCCACTTCTCTGGAGTCACCCATGGTGAGTGGCAGTGGGCTGGTGTGGGCTTGTTTATAGCTCCCCAGCTCAGCCGCCATGTGTTGGAGTTTACCCCAGTGAATGAGAGGGTCGCCTCTCTGCGCCTTCAGATTGGGGAGAGGGCTCTTGCTGTTGTTTGTGCCTACGGGCCGAATAGCAGTATAGAGTATCCGGCCTTCTTGGAGTCCCTGGGAGAGGTACTGAGGGGTGCTCAGACTGGGGACTCCATTGTGCTTCTGGGGGACTTCAGTGCTCATGTGGGCGACAACAGTGACACCTGGAGGGGTGTGGTTGGGAGGAACGGCCTCCCCGATCTGAACCCGAGTGGTGTTTTGTTATTGGACTTCTGTGCTAGTCATGGTTTGTTCATAACAAACACCATGTTCGAGCATAGGGGTGTCCATAAGTGCACGTGGCACCAGAACACCTTAGGTCGGAGGTCGATGATAGACTTTGTTGTCATTTCATCTGATCTCCGGCCCTATGTCTTGGACACTCGGGTGAAGAGAGGGGCTGAGTTATCAACTGATCACCACCTGGTGGTGAGTTCGATCCGCTGGTGGAGGAGGAAGCTGGACAGACCTGGCAGGCGCATACGTATGGTGAGGGTCTGCTGGGAACGTCTGGCCGAGCACTCTGTCGGGGGGATCTTTAACTCCCACCTCCGGGAGAGCTTTTCCCAGCTTCCGAGGGAGGTGGGGGACATTGAGTCTGAGTGGACCATGTTCTCTACCTCCATTGTGGATGCAGCTGTTCGGAGCTGTGGCCGCAAGGTCTCCGGTGCCTGTCGTGGCGGCAATCCCTGAACCCGGTGCTGGACACCAGAAGTAAGGGATGCTGTCAAGCTGAAGAAGGAGTCCTATCGGGCCATGTTGATCTCCGGGAATCCTGAGGCAGCTGATGGGTATCGGCAGGCCAGGCGTGCCGCAGCTCGGGCAGTTGCGGAGGCAAAAACCCGGAACTGGGAGGAGTTCGGGGAGGACATGGAGAAGGACTATCGGTGGGTCTTGAAGAAATTCTGGCAAACTGTCTGGCACCTCAGGAGGGGGAAGCAGTACTCTGCCAACACTGTTTACATTGCGGTTGGGGAGTTGTTGCCCTCGACTGGGGACATTGTTGGGCGGTGGAAGGAATACTTTGAAGGTCTCCTCAATCCCACCATCATGTCTTCCATTGAGGAGACTAAGGCTGAGGACTCAGAGGTGGACTCGTCCATTACCCAAGCTGAAGTCACTGAGGTGGTTTCCAAGCTCCTCGGTGGCAAGGCACCAGGGGTGGATGAGATCCGCCCTGAGTATCTCAAATTTCTGGATGTTGTGGGGCTGTCTTGGTTGACACGCCTCTGCAACATTGCATGGCGGTCGGGGACAGTGCCTCTGGAGTGGCAGACTGGGGTGGTGGTCCCTCTTTTTAAGAAAGGGGACTGGAGAGTGTGCTCCAATTATAGGGGAATCACACTTCTCAGCCTCCCAGGGAAGGTTTACTCCAGGGTACTGGAGAGGAGAATTCAACCAATAGTCGAACCTCAGATCCAGGAGGAACAATGCGGTTTTCGTCCTGGTCACAGAACACTGGACCAGCTCTATACCCTTCATAGGGTGCTCAAGGGTTCATGGGAGTTTGCCCAACCAGTCCACAGGTGCTTTGTGGATCTGGAGAAGGCATTTGACCATGTCCCTCAGGGTATTCTGTGGGGGTCCTTCGGGAGTATGGGGCTCGGGGCTCTTTGCTAAGGGCTGTCCGGTCCCTGTATGAATGGAGCAGGAGTCTGGTTCGCATTGCTGACAGTAAGTCAGACCTGTTCCCAGTGCATGTTGGACTCTGGCAGGGCTGCCCTTTGTCACCGGTTCTGTTCATAATTTTTATGGACAGAATTTCTAGGTGCAGCCGGGGCCAGAAGGAATCCTGATTGGGAACCACATGATTTCATCTCTGCTTTTTGCAGATGATGTTGTCCTGTTGGCTTCTTCAAACCAGGACCTTCAGCATGCACTGGGGCAGTTTGCAGTCGAGTGTGAAGTGGCTGGGATGAGAATCAGCACCTCCAAGTCTCAGGCCATGGTTCTCGACCGGAAAAGGGTGGCTTGCCCTCACCAGGTTGGTGGAGAAGTCCTGCCTCAAGTGGAGGAGGAGTTTAAGTATCTCAGGATCTTGTTCACAAGTGAGGAAAGGATGGAGCGTGAGATCGACAGGCGGATCGGTGCAGCCTCCGCAGTGATGCGGTCGCTTTACCGGTCTGTCGTGGTGAAGAAGGAGCTGAGCCAAAAGGTGAAGCTCTCAATTTACTGGTTGATCTACATTCTGACTCTCACCTATGGTCATGAGCTTTGGGTAATGACCGAAAGAACAAGATCACGGATCCAAGCGGCCGAAATGAGTTTCCTTCGCAGGGTAGCTGGGTGCTCCCTTAGAGATAGGGTGAGAAGCACAGTCACTTGGGAGGAGCTCGGAGTAGAGCCACTGCTCCTCCACATTGAGAGGAATCAGCTGAGGTGGCTCAGGCATCTTTTTCGGATGCCTCCTGGACGCCTCCCTGGGGAGGTGTTCCAGGCATGTCCCCTCGGAGGAGGCCCTGGGTAAGACCCAGGACATGCTGGAGGGACTATGTCTCTCGGCTGGCCTGGGAAAGCCTCGGTGTTCTTCCCGAGGAGCTGGCCGAGGTGTCTGGGGAAAGGGAAGTTTGGGCTTCCATGCTTAGACTGCTGCCTCTGCGACCCAGCCCCAGATAAAGTGGAAGAAGACGAGATGGGTAGTGTTCAATTTAGCATGGAAGGAGAGCTTCCTGTAGTATAGAAAAGCTTTTGGTACTGCAAGATCAACATATCTCTCCATCCCTAATAGAAGATAACAAAAATAATCCTAGATTCCTATTTAATACTGTAGCAAAATTAACCAGGAATAAGTCCACTATAGACACATATACACCTGCAGTATGTAATAGTAATGATTTCATGAATTTTTTTAATGACAAAATTGAGAATATCCGACAAAAAATTCAAACTACTAATTAAAGGTCAGACAATGTAATTGACCTTGTAGTTACCCATATAACTGTATCCAATCATCAATTAGAATGTTTTACTCCCCTTAAAGAAACTGAATTACTTTCATTAATCTCAACATCAAAAGCCTCAACTTGCGGACTAGATCCCTTACCTACACATCTATTCAAACAGATAATACCTGAAGTAATTGAACCACTTCTAAAAATAATAAATTATTCTCTCATGATTGGCTATGTACCCAAATCCTTTAAACTACATCCATGAAATGTATCAGTCAGGATTTAAACCTCATCATAGCACAGAGACAGCTCTGGTTAAAGTAGTAAATGACCTACTGTTGGCGTCTGATCAGGGCTGTGTCTCACTACTTGTGTTGCTTGACCTTAGTGCAGCATTTGATACCATTGATCATTCCATTCTTCTGGATAGACTAGAAAATGTTGTGGGAGTTAAGGGAACGGCCCTCTCCTGGCTCAGGTCTTATTTAACTGATCGTTGTCAGTATGTTGATATAAATGGTGATATTTCTAGACCTAATGAATGAATGAATGAACCCTTTATTATCACTGTACCAGTGAAATTGACCATCAACCTGCCCTTACAGAGGGAGAACAGGACAGGAAGGCAGGGATAAAAGAAAAAGAAACACAGTAGTAACATGAGGAGAGATGAGGAAAAAAAAAGCACCCCCACATTATGTTCCTGTCAGGAGTACAGTGTGGGAACAAAAACCTCCGCACATAAGCACACAATAACACAAGTACACTTTAAAACACGGGACTTGAGGGGGGGAAGGGGGAAAGGAGGGGGCAATCAGGGGTGGGGGTTAAGGGGGGGAGGGGAGGAGGTAGAGATAACCCACTGCAGGCAAGCAGCCATCCGCTCCTGCAGCCATGAGGGCGCTGGTCACGCACCTGCTTGTCACACTGGGGGTGAAAGCGGCGATCGCGGAAAGTTGGAGAAGGAATGCGAGGAATGCGAGAGTGTCTCCCAGCAGTGACCTTCAGGGGGAACTGTTGTCCCAGTTGTCTCAGGGAGCCGAATGTCGATAAGATAGAGAATGTTTGGCCTTTCGAACAGACGCAGTCTTTGCACGTCCACACCGCTCATCCATATCTGTCCATTTCATTCATTCCATTCAAATTGGTCTCCGAAATACTTATTCCTTGCAAAGCCAAAAGCTTCACCAAGATGACAACCATATTGTGGTTCAAGTTCTGAATAGCCACAGTCTGAGTGCCAACAGCTTTGCCCACTGCTTCAATCATATCGGGCAGCTTTGTGGGGCTTTGAACAGCTGTCACTGTTGTCTGATTTCCTTGATATACCAGGGCAATGCCTAATCCAATCAGCAAAAGTCCTGTAATCATGGTTCCGAATAGGTAGATATCTTCAGTGTCCTCCACAGAAAGAATTGCCAGGCACACGACCTGCCACCACTCCCACGCGTCCATCATGTAACCAGCCACGAATGTTCCGGCAGGACAGGCGGGTTCCCCCGAAGCCAGACTTCTCGTCGAGAAAACTGTGTCAATTTCGTTAGGAGACCAGTTTATCAATTCCATACTTTTTTTTTAGTTTAGAAAGCAATGTGCAGAGAGTCTCTTCAAAAAGACAGATGAGATGAGACAAAGAAGCACAAGCAGGGAAAAAATTAGGGAGAGGGAGAGCAAAGAAAATGCAACCGCCTTCCATGGAAGCACGGAGAGAAAAGGTAAAGTTTGGTGTTCCACAAAGTTCTGTCTTGGGTCCACTGCTTTTTTCTTTATATATGTGCCCAAATCCAGAATCCAGGGACACATGTCTGCCCTGGGGCATTTGGAGTTATTGACAGATTCAGAAAGTACAGTTTCTAAGCTTTCCAATGATGCCTTCCATGTGGAGATCTGACAATATTTGAAGAATGTGTGGCCTTTTGAAAGTGTATACCTCTTAAAACAGGAAAGGGAGAAAATCGCCCTCAAAGTTTTCCATCTCAGCTACTCTGGGTGTAGGGTGGGCACATAATGGTGCTCATTTGCATGATATTAAGGAAAGCTCTACCCCCTACGAGCTAGCACGATGCCACTTTCATGTAAACAAAGATCACCACGTCAATTTTCCTTCCATGCAAAGTATGCCCAACACAATTATGAAGTACAAAAATAAGTCCTAAAGTATACTTTAACGTTTTGTGGTTGAAAAATTACTCACACTGTAAGAAAGAAAGATAGCACAATGATGACACAACTAACACAACACTAGTAAAGCCTCGGTCACAACCGGCCGTACGTGCTCCTACGGCCGGTCTACATGCAAAAAACGCAAGAAACACACAGAGGGCACACATGAAACGCACGAGAGCGTGCGTGTGAAAAGCACAAGAGCGCGTGTGTGAAAAGCACGAGGGCGCGCGTGTGACATGCTGATTTTCAAGCCGCAGACCGGCCACAGAGGTTCTTTGTCATGTCAAACAAACTCTACGGGCACTTACATTTTTTTCAGGTTGCAAGACAAACTTACGGCCAACGCGCGTCTTTCTCCATGAACAAAAAAAAAATGCAGCGATTTGGGAAACGCCAAAAATCACACGGCCAAAAAATCGTACGTCCGGTTGTGACCTAGGCTTAACCAAACCACAACAATCTCTGTTACATGCAAAAATAACCACACAGCCTTAGATTAATAAACTTACCCCATCAGAAAGAGAAACGGCGCCTTGCACACACCAATGCCTCCGATGGAATGTAGTCCTAGAATGGTCCGTGTATCATCCGA
The DNA here is from genome assembly GCF_027579695.1 of Neoarius graeffei. Classification (NCBI taxonomy): domain Eukaryota; kingdom Metazoa; phylum Chordata; class Actinopteri; order Siluriformes; family Ariidae; genus Neoarius; species Neoarius graeffei. The sequence continues at coordinate 83,025,797 of NC_083579.1, read as the reverse complement.
TCATTCAAGTATTCCATTCAATCTGGAAAACGAGGTTGCGGGGTTTTTTTGCTAGAAATGGTTATCTCCAATGTAAATACCGTGTGTCTGTTTGCTTCGCGGTGTTTCAGCTCCTCTGCGCTCTGTTTAGCTTGCTCATTCCATAGTGCAGGGGTGTCAAACCTGATCCATAAAGGGCCTTGTGGCTGCAGGTTTTCATTCCAGCCATGCAGCAGCACACCTGACTTGGCTCATTCAATCAACTGAACTGTCTTCACACAGTCAAATACTTGCAGCCACACCCACCCTTGATTAAAGGGTGGGTGTGTCAGTTGATTGAATAAGCCAAATCAGGGTGCTGCTGCATGGCTGGAATGAAAACCTGCAGCCACACGGCCCTTTATGGATCAGGTTTGACACCCCTGCCATAGTGAAATCACACGCCTTTATGCAGGTTAAGTAGCCACGAGCTCAGCTCGTATCATACAGCTGATTCGCAAAAAAAAAAAAAAAAAAAAGACTTAAATCAACATGTGAATGGCCCATATGGTAATTTACCCACACCTCCCAGCAGGCTACAGTCCTGACAAAAACTAGACAATTTGCAACAAAAAATGTATGCTTTTCCAATAAAACAATCTATTATCTGAAATACTGATTGCATTCTTCAAGATCTCAACTTGCACATGATGGAAAAAAACAAAAATCACAAATTTCGAAAAAAAATGCTTCTTTTGTGATTATCTCGGATTCATTTCGGCCGACATGTGTCCCTGGATTCGGTGAGGGGTCACATATGTTACTTCTGGGTGATATTATTCGTAAACATTGTATTAGTTTCCACTGTTATGCTGATGACACACAGTTGTATGTTTCTGCAAAACCTGATGAGAGACACCAGCTTGATAGAATTGAGGAATGTGTGAAGGACATTAGACACTGGATGCTTATTAATTTCCCTCTGCTTAACTCTGACAAGACTGAAGTACTTGTACTCGGACCACATGCAGCTAGAAGTAAGTTTTCTGATTCCACAGTAACTCTGGATGGCCTTTCTGTTTCTTCACGTGCAGCAGTAAAAGACCTCGGGGTGATTATTGATCCCGGTCTTTCATTCGAAATTCACATTGATAACATTACCTGAATAGCTTTCTTTCATCTCAGAAATATTGCTAAGATAAGAAATTTAATGTCACAACATGATGTGGAAAAACTAGTTCATGTTTTCATTTCCTCCAGGTTGGATTATTCTGGACATTCCAATAAGTGCATAAACAAGCTCCAGTTAGTTCAAAATGCAGCAGCAAGAGTCCTTACTAGAACTAGAAAATATGACCACATCATGCCTGTCTTATCCACACTGCATTGGCTCCCAATCAAATTTCGCATTGATTATAAAATACTACTATTGACCTTTAAAGCAATAAATGGTCTCGCACCACAGTACCTGAGTGAACTTCTGCTCCTCGATGACCCGCCATGCCTACTTAGATCAAAAGGTGCAGGCTATCTGCTGGTACCTTGTATAGTGAAGGCTACATCAGCGGGCAGAGCCTTTTCTTACAAAGCCCCACAGTTATGGAACAGCCTTCCAAGTAATGTTTGGGAATCAGACACAGTCTCAGCATTTAAGTCTAGGCTGAAAACATATCTGTTTAGTCAAGCCTTTTGTTAATGGTGTTTATGAGATAAAGGTGCAGATCTAGAGGGTCCTCAGACATACAGTGTTTTGGTATTGTAGGAGTAATTAATGATTTTGTGTATTTAGGATTGGATAAGTGATCAATCTTTAATAATTACATGAAATCAGTCTCATTAAATTTGAAGGTTAATAATTAAAATGAATCAATCCTATTGAATCGTTTAATTTGACTCATTTGAATTGAATAATACCATAGAATCAGTCTCATTTGAATCGTTTGAAGTGAATCACTCAGGTGAATCATTTAGTGAATCATTCAATGAATCATTTAGTGAATCATACCATTGATCCTGGATAAATTACCAAACAGCTAAATTATGGTATATCATTATTGATCACTTACCATATTACATAAATTGTCTACACCTTTCCTTGAATTCTTTGCGATTGGGCAACTTCAAAGTATCGAAACAGCAGATAGACACCACACAGAATTTCAATAAAAATGGAGTTTATTATAACAAAGATAATAAAAATTTTATTAAAAAGAAAAGGAAAAATTGAACAATTTAATAGCAGCAGAATTGAAATCTTCTGTAAACAGTGTGTGTGTATAAGCAGTTTTAGCTTGTGAGCTAACTGAACAAAAGAATTTCTAGCTAGCCATATGCTTCCAGCCTAGTGGTTAGCTTGTAGGCTAGCTGAACAAAAGGATGCTAGCTAGCATGTGCCTTTCCCGCCTAGTGTGTCTGATAAAATTAAAGTTACCAATTAAAATACATTCAAACGGTCATCCGTGGTGTGTGTGTGTGTATATATATATATATATATATATATATATATATATATATATATATATATATATATGGCTTTAAATGTAGGCACAGGAGAATTTGCTATAAAGGTTGAATTGAATCAGGACTCAGGATGATATCTAAAGTTGAGATAAGGACCTCTTGGAACAAGGGGGAGGAGGAGGGGTTTGCCACATGTTTCCTTTCTAGAACAAAGAGTTAGCTCTGCCTTGCTAGTTTAAGCATGCAGTCAGGGCCTGTTTGGGCCTGTGAACACGTGTTGAAAGCCCTCCTTGGAGACAAAGACTTTCCAAACAGCTAACCCCCTAGTTTTAGTATTATTCAATTTGCTGAAATCTTAATGAGGTCAAAATATGGGTGAGTAGTGAAATTAAAATGTTAAAAGGAGAGAGAGAACATGCAAAACTTATGGATTAACCAATTTTAAATCAACAAACAAATGATAGAGAACCAAAATTCAGTGTATACACTTCATTTAACTTCATATAACTTCACATTAAGTGAATAATTAATTCCTAAGATTTAAACTTCTGCCCAATGCCTGTTCTTACTGCAAAGAGTCTTGTCTTCTGTCTGAAGAAATTTGAGGCGGAAGGTTGCGCTCTCGGTAGAGGTAGCTCGAGGAGGCTGAAAGCGCTTCGGTGGGGAAGAGAGAGATTTGAAGCTTTCTTTGGCGATCTTCATAGTTGATAAGACGAAAAGTCTTTGTTCAACACCGTGCACGGATTTAAAAGAAAGAAAAGAGGGCCAGCTGCTTTTCAGAAAAACTGCTTTTGCTCGCAGTTGCGTACGCTTTTAAAGAAAAATAACACTTGCAGAAACCGGTTTGATAACTCACTTGAGTTGATGATCGTGTGTTTCCGATATCTACTTTGATCAGGAGCAGATTAAAGAAGGAAACGCGCTGTTTAGACTTCTGATGGTGAGTACTCTTCATTCAGCCCGTCTTGCTGAGAGTCGGACAGGAAAGAGTGAAAATGGCTGGATTCCAACTCTTTTTCTTGGAATGCTGAAAGATGTGATGTAAGTGATCCCGCCCAGGCGTGATGTAGTCAACACAGAAGTTGGCTGGGAGTTGTAGTTCTTAGACACAAGATGGCGCATGATACCTACAGTATACTGGGATGTATGGATGCTGTCAGTCCCCACTCGCTTGCTCACTCGAGTTTGTTGACGGTGTAGTGGCTGGCTGCTTTATGTCCTGGGGCTCCCTCATGCCTGTGTTACCTTCTAGCTCTCCCCTTTTAGTTATGGTGTCATAGTTAGTTGCCAGAGTCCCTGCTTGTACTCAGTGCAATATGTATACTGTTCCTACTTATTCAGGTGACATTGGGCATACCTAACAACCTGTGTTTTCTCTCCCTCTCTCTCTCCCCCCTCACCCCAAATCTGTCCCTCTGAGTTACATGGAGTCAACAGGAAATCTTTTGGTGGAGAGGGTGGAGACCTCGACCGGCTCTCGTAGCCTGCAGGGTATCGGCCGTCAGACATTCTGTTGCATGTCCCAAACCCAGTGAAATGTAATTGAATTGTCTTGGCCAGCCTTAAGGGTCCCATCTGCATTTGCCTGCACTCACTCTGATCTATAATTCCAACTGTCTCATTGCTGAGGAGTGTGCTCCCATCACCCAATCAAGCATCCAGCCAGAGCAGGTCATGATTTTTTTTTAACCATATTAACATGCCATTGTTGTGTATTACAGTATGCCTGATGTCAGGACTCTCGTCTCTGCGAGCCTACCACACAGACTTAATACTTGTGTCATTTTTAGGGCATACCTAACAACCTGTGTTTTCTCTCCCTCCCCCCCCAAATCTGTCCCTCTGAGTTACATGTCAGTCCTGGGATCGAGATGCTGACCTCTTCTGCTCCTCGGACCTGCTTGATCCATCCTGGTGCCCTGTGTCTGGTTGGAGTCTTATCGCATCGCTCCTGTGGAGGATGGCCCCATGAGGACAGTTGAAAGTTACACCTGGAGGACGCTCTGGACTCACAGTAATGCTTTTATGGCTGAGGACTACAGTTGACTTGCTAATTTTCGGACTGCAGTTGTCATGAACAGTTTTGCACTCAAGTTTCCATCAATGAAGAGTTTATAACATCAATGAAACTGTCTTCATGTTATAACTGTTAATATTATAGTCATGCTGTCTGTTGTTGCCCAAATGAGGATGGGTTCCCTTTTGAGTCTGGTTCCTCTCGAGGTTTCTTCCTCATGTTGTCTGAGGGAGTTTTTCCTTGCCACCGTCGCCACAGGCTTCCTCATTGGGGATAGATTAGGGATAAAATTAGCTCATGTTTTAAGTTGTTCAAATTCTGTAAAGCTGCTTTATGACAATGTTTATTGTTAAAAGCGCTATACAAATAAACTTGACTTGACATTAGGCCATTGGGGCTCTGCTACATGCTACTGAAAAAGTACAGTCACTCAAAAACTGCGAGGATTGTTCCTCAGACATTTTTCATCTCAGCTACAGAATCTTCTTTTATGTGTCCTCAATTTGCTCAGTTGAGATACTTTGCTGGGTCTGTGCCAAAGTCAAACACTTGCAAAGTCTGGCTTTAATGTCAGCACGTCCTCATTTCAATCATAAATTGCTTGCAAATAATTTTACTCCGACTTAAGTAAGTACACTTTTCTCTGGAGACATATACACTGCCACTCAAAGCCAGTCAATTTTGCACAGGAAAAAACAGCTTTGTACTGAATTTACATAGGCCGCACGACGTCGCAGTGGTTAGCAGTGTCCCCTCACAGCAAGCAGCCTCGTGAGTGATCTAGAGTGAGCCTAGTGGATGACCGGCAGTCTTTATGTCTGGAGTTTGCATGTTCTCCTTGTGCCTTTGAGGGTTTCCACTGGATGCTCCGGGTTCCTCCCCCAGTCCAAAAAGAAAGCACAACTTTATTCATTGCACACTTGTGAAATTTCCTCTCTGCATTTAACCCATCTGAAGCAGTGAACACACATGCACGTACTGTTATGGTAGGCGAAGTGTAGGGAAAGTGCAGGAGATGCACCAGGCACTACACAATGCATTTCCACACCTCATACCCCCCCCAGGGGGAGCTGGCTGCCGGGCTGGGGTGTCAATATAAGGAAGTGGGGGAAGAGAAGTCAGGAGCCACGACTTCCTGTCTCCATCTGTTGAATGACGGGAGCAGCTTTTCCTCAGCAGCCGAGGCCTTGTGGATTTTGACGAGGAGTTTTACTTCTAATATCTTTGAACGGACAACTAATTGCTTGAGCTGGTCGGCACTGGGCCTTGCTTGTGTTGGCCCCCTGAGGTAAGCCTTTTCTCCCCTGGGACACACACACACACACCTTAGTGTTGTACATACAGACTGTCACGTTAACCGCACACATTAGGTTAGGGTCTCTGGATGTTAGGATTGTTTGTTAGATCCCTAGACGTGTGAGCATTTATCTTTGTTTGCTGTACCTACATCCATGGGGTCATAACAAGTGGGGGCTCGTCCGGGAGCCGAAAATCATATGTGTTGGTTAGCGTGTTGTTAGCGTTGTGTATGAGTGATTTGTGTAAGCCACTGAGTTTGGGAAATGAGCAGTTAAGTGCTAGGTGTAGCGTTTTGGTGCAGCTGGAGTTGTTTGGTGTATACGTAGTGGAAAAGCTACGTATACACCTCTCCGCCTACTCAAGCGAGTAGGACGCTTCTTTGCTTTGCTCCTGCTTTGCTCCTGCTTGATCTTTATTTTATTTTACTTTCTCATTTAATTTCCACTATTTTTTCATTTTATTTTTCATCTTTATAAGATAAGTTAGCTTTTAAAACAAAATGCCAGGGGGCAAAAAATCCAGGAGATCCTGCAGAAAATGCACAGAACTAGAACAGAGGATTTCTATCCTGGAATCAAAGATTGATGCTCTGCCAAAGATGGACGAATTAAGAGCGATATCTCAGGAAAGGAGTACAGAAACAGTGGCTGAGAATGCAGAGATTGCGCCTCGACAGGCCGATGGCATTGCAGATCAAGTGGATGAATTCATCGATCTAACAGGGCAAAATGTGAGCACAGAAAACTGGCACATGATGGGTGGCAGGCCCAAAAATAAAAACAGAAGAGTAATTACCTCAACACCAGCTCGTTCTGATACTATGCAACCCATGCTCCACAGCCATGCTATTAGAAATAGAGCTAGGTCTACAAATTACAATAGGATTTACAATCCTATGGAAAATCCACAGCCCATAAGGCTTCAGAACAAATTTGAATGCCTCAGGGATGTGGAAGTGGAATTTTCAGGCAGACAAACACATTGTAGAATGAGATCGCACCACAACCGAAGAGCTGTGGGAAGAGGCAAAAAGCAGCTCATAACACCACCTGATCCCACAACCCTTGTTCTTGGTGATTCCACTGTAAGACATTTAAAAGGACATGGGATGATTATTTGCTGCCTTCCAAATGCATCCATCTCTGCCACCAAAGACAGCATTTTGAAACTCATGTCTGAGCATAAAACTATCAATTGTATTGTTGTGCATGTGGGAGCAAATGATGTTTTCAGAGAACAGCTGTTTGTCCAAGATGATTTCAGAAAACTTTTTTCTGAACTCTATAAGACTGGAATACAATCTTTTATCAGTGGCCCACTCCCTGCAAGGGGAAGCTTTGCATTTACTCGACTCTTCAGTCTTAACACCTGGCTTGGAAAAACTTGTTTTTCATCTGGTATGAACTTCATAGACAATTTTAACCTTTTCTGGAATTGCAGAGAATTCTTCAAGCCAAATAGCACTGAACTCAGCTGGATTGGGACCAAAGTCTTAGCGGATCATTATAGACTTGCTCTACAACATGCAATTTTCTCTCAGCCAACATTGAGGAAAACAGTTGATAAGATGTCGCAGACTGACCTAGTAAAGCCAAAACAATCATCTATGCAAGTCTTCACCAAGGACACACAGCCATCTGGGGCAGACTGCCAAGAACCATCTGGGGCAGACTGCCAAGGACATCAACAATCACACGGAGAATGTGAGCATGCGATTCCATCCAGATTGAGGACCTGATCAAAGATAATCATGTCAAGGCTGCATCATCCACATCTCGACCCCATGCAAGTATCACAGAGACTATCAGGGAGACAGTCACCACAGAGACAGTCATGGAGACACTTACAAAGACCTCACCAAAGTCTCGCTCTTCTGATTTTATTGTACCATCTCCATTTTCCCCCTGCATGGATTTCCCTAATAGTATGCAGAGACTGCTGCCAATGGCTACACACTCTTTTTCCAGCCCAAATCTGTCGTGACAAGCAGTGTATCCAGTTCATCAAAAATCAACCAACAGACTGAACTGTGTTCGCCCAGGACTTTCAGCTGGCTACCAATCTTTTTCACCATCTAAAAGATACATGACATCTCCAATCCTTCCACCCTCAAACCAAATGGAACATACAGAGAGTCTTGTATGATGTGCTGTGGGTCCCTGCATTGGGTGTAGTTTTGAAAACAAGCTGGGACCCAGTATGCCTATGCCATTCTCTATTCCTATGTTGATAAGAAATAGAAAACATAGAGCATATTTAACCCAGGGGGTAAACCAGTCTAGTCTCCTTCCTGTTTCAAAACAACATCAGAGTGCCCAAGCGGATATTACTTCTAGACTTTCTGTAAAGCTAGCTTTTCTGAATGTTAGATCACTTTCAAACAAGTCATTTTTAATTAATGATCTTATCTGCAAACACAATCTTGATTTTTTGCTTCTAACTGAAACTTGGCTGGATCAAGCAAATAGTGCTACCACCCTTATTGAAGCAGCTCCCCCAAATTTTAATTTTATGAATGTTACCCGACAGGGGAAAGGTGGAGGGATCGCAAATATATTCAAAGCCTCTTTTCAATGTAAACAATCCTCACTTGGTGATTTTATATCCTTTGAACACTTATGTGCACTTGTTACATGCTCTCCTAACATATTGTTATTAACTATTTACAGGCCTCCGAGACATTCAGCCAAAGTTTTTCTGGAAGAGTTTGGTGAACTGTTGTCAGTCATTTGCTTAGAGTTTGACTGTCTTATTATATCTGGGGATTTTAACTTGCATGTAGATAATCCTGAAAACACTTATGCCAGAGAACTACTTGCACTTATTGACAACTTCAACCTAGTACAACATGTACAGGGGCCGACCCACTCTCGTGGTCATACCCTTGACCTCATCATCGCAAAGGGTCTTACTGTTTCTACTACTGTTGTTGACCTGGCCTTATCTGATCATTTTTGTGTTTTCTCTGATGTTTCTATGTCTCCTCACATTCAGAACAGCTCAACGACTATGGGTAGGAGAGTCATAAATGACAACATGTGTTCTCTTTGAGCAAGCTCTCTCTCGGATCTCAACCAAAATGTCAGACTCTGTAGATGATTTACTGGAAATTTTTAATTTAAATATGACCCAAATTATGGATGATATTGCTCCATTCAAAATCAAAAGAGTCAATGACAAGCAGAAAGCACCATGGAAGCAATACCCAGCTGTTAAACTGCTAAAGAGAGAATGTAGAAAGACTGAAAGAAAATGGTGCAAATCAAAACTTCACATCCATTATTAAATCCATAAAGAGATGCTTTGTAAATATAATTATGAAATTCATAAAGCAAGACAGTCTTTCTTCTCCAACATCATAAACAGGAATATGAACAATGCCCGTGTGCTATTTTCAACAGTAGAGAAGCAAACTAATCCCCCACCACAATTAGCACCTGAACTTCCCTCAGTTAATAAATGCAATGAGTTTGCATCCTTCTTCAAAGGTAAAATTGATAAAATACGGCAGAATATTGCTCATAATATATCTCAGTTGCAAATAATTGAAAAACTGCAATCACCAGTGACACAGACAGATAACTTCAACACAATGTCAGAATTTTGTTTAATTGATTATGAGACTCTTGAAAAAACTGTACAAAATCTCAGTTCCTCAACATCTGAATTGGACATTCTGCCCACCAACTTTTTTAAGTCTGTTCTTCATCTTATAATTACAGATGTGCTTCAAATCATAAATACATCCCTAGAGACTGGCATTGTTTCTATGTCCCTGAAAAAAGCCATTGTAAAGCCCCTACTTAAAAAGAATAATCTGCATGCTTCAGTATTAAACAACTACAGGCCAATATCAAATCTACCATTCATCGGGAAAATCCTTGAAAAAATTGTCTTCAATCAATTAACTGCCTTCTTGATGTCAAACAGCTGTTTTGATAACTTTCAGTCAGGATTTCGTGCCAATCATAGCACTGAAACAGCGCTGATTAAAGTTATAAATGACATACATCTTAATACTGATGCAGGCAAAACATCGGTCCTGGTGTTACTTAGCCTGGGCCCGCCCATCCTAAGCGTGACGCAACACGAGGGCCTGTTGCGAGCTTAGTCTGGCCAGGCAAGCTATCTACAGCTCTTCCAAGCTCCCGAAAAATCGGGAACCAATCAACTTTGAGCATCTCCAACGGCCCTGGCTAGAGGCCTGTTCAAGGCACTGACATAGTAGAACTGCGACCGGAAGCCATAGATTGTTTACAGCATAGATTTACATAGAAGACTAGATTCCTCACCACGTATTCCAGAACGTCCACACAGGGCAGCCATCTTACCACAGACAAGGGGTATGAAGACTTACGCAAGCACAGCACAGCCCAGCACTCACATTATGATTTACAGGAAATCAAAGTACTGACTTTGATGATAAGATGATGTGTGTGTCTGTGTGTGTTTTAATTGTAGATGTTTATATCAGTATGTTTAGTTTTATTTTAACTGCACATTGGAGCCTAGTCAAATGAAATTCAAATCTTCTGTGCTAACATATATTGACTTCAACATGATAATCAGCTTTGAATGTTCTTTTTGTAAATGTAAAGATATCTTTTTATCCTTGGAAGTATAACCACGTGATTAATTAAATGCTTTTTTTGTCACAAACTACCGTGAGTCACTGTCACTGTTTTATACTATTACTTACTCGGGCAGTGCATTTGTTATTATGCTATGATGTGAGTTTGCATTTGTTAATAATTATGCTATGATGTGAGTGCATTAGGTTTTTGAGGTGGATGAAGTATTTCTGAAGTTTCAGAAGTGAGTAAGCTGTTTATTTAACTTTAGCTTCCCCTACGGCCCTATCACATGTAAAAATATTTTCACTAAAAATTGGAAATAAATTGTATGGTTATTTGTCCTAAGGCTGCAGTTATCCATAAGTATGCAGTGTTAGGCTTCTCACAGCATAGGAATTTCAGCACGCATCCTGTCTTACAGTCTGTAGTATACTGAAATATTTTCGCCAAGCTATGCGTATTTTTTTTAAAACATAAAATGATTATTCATCATTAATATCATAAATACATACTTCCGTTTGTTTGTTTTTTATATAACAAACCAAACCGTTTGAATATCGATTGAAATTTGAGGAAGTTACGGTCATCTGAAAAGTACATATTGCTACCAACACAATGTAATGGGTAAGCCAGCTGTCTGAGGTAAGATGGCCGCCATGTGCGGATGTTCGACTTCGTTGACGGGCAACAGGGATGAGGCATCTAGTCTTCTATGTAAATCTATGGTTTACAGACTCTATGCCGGAAGCGCTTCATTCACTCTTCCGCATAGATGCTGCATTGAAAGCATTCAACAGGAAGTTCTCATTGAAAACGGAGCAAAGAGCAGCCCTGGAGGTATTTATTGAAAGGAAGGATGTTTTCGCCTTGCTCCCGACCGGCTTTGGTAAGAGTTTAATCTACCAGTTAGCCCCGTCGCGTCGCATACGTTAGAGGAAAGAGTGATGTGATTGGTTTAAGCTTCGTCACAGCCTTTTCTGGCTTTGACCAGTAGCAAACTGAGGCATTTCAGGAAGGCGGGTCAACTACGGGCTCTGGGAAACGGTTGGGCTTAATATCTTGGCCAGACCAATAGCTCGTAGAGCTTTGTCGCGTTAGCCAGACTAGGTGTTACTGGACCTCAGTGCAGCTTTTGATACTGTTGATCACAACATACTGCTATATCGACTTGAACACTGGGTTGGGTTGACTGGTAAAGTTATCAATTGGTTAAAATCATACTTAAAAGATAGAAGCTTCTTTGTTACCATGGGAAATTGTACCTCAACATCAATATCCTTGACCTGTGGTGTCCCCCAGGGGTTGATTCTTGGACCATTACTATTCAACCTTTATATGCTCCCACTTGGGCAAATTATCAAGAACAACTCAATTTTGTATCACTGCTATGCAGATGACACCCAAATTTATTTTGCTCTATCACCTAATGATTATACCCCCCATGAATGTCTCTACCAGTGTATCGACCAAATCAACAACTGGATGTCACAAAATTTTCTCCAGCTGAACACAGATAAAACAGAAGTAATTCTATTTGGGAAAAAAGATGAAAGACTCGGGATTACCACTATTCTTGACACAAAGGGGATTAAAACAAAAGATATGGTTAAAAATCTTGGTGTTTTCATTGATAGCGAGCTAAATTTTGACAGTCACATGAAAGCAATCACTAAAATGGCATTTTATCACCTAAAAAACATTTCCAAACTAAGAGGACTTATGTCAAAAAATGATCTTGAAAAACTTATGCATGCCTTCATCTCTAGTAGGGTTGATTACTGCAATGGCCTTTTCACAGGCCTGCCAAAAAAGACCATCAAACGACTTCAGCTGGTTCAAAATGCAGTGGCTAGGGTTCTCACACGAGCAAAAAGAACAGAGCACATTACTCCAATTCTAAGGTCCCTTCATTGGCTTCCAGTAAGCTACAGAATTGACTTTAAAGCATTGCTGTTGGTGTACAAATCTTTAAATGGTACAGGGCCCAATTACCTCTCTGATATGTTACAGCGGCCTAACCCAATCAGATCTACCAGATCGCAGCAGAAAAATTTACTGGTAAAACCTGTTGTTAAAACAAAGTGTGGTGAAGCAGCTTTTAGCTACTATGCAGTACAGCTATGGAACCAACTGCCAGAGGACATCAAAAATGCTCCTGCTGTTGGCAGCTTCAAATCTAGGTTAAAGACCAAGCTGTTCTCAGATGCTTTCTGCTAAATTATTAATATTGTCATCTCTACATGTTTTAAACTCTTACCTCTCTGCATGTTTTAAATTTTACTTAACTTTTATTCTATTTTATTCTGCTGTTTTTCTTTCTTTTACTGAACTTTTACTTCATTTTATTATTTTATTTCTACTATTGTTTAATTCTTATTATTTTTCTTCCCCATTTATTTTATGTAATTTTATTTTCTATTGTTTACTGTTTTGCTTTTACTTCTGTAAAGCACATTGAACTGCCACTGTGTACGAAATGTGCTATTGAGGTATTTCACTCACGTGACCAAGTCATGTGAGGCTGCCATTTTGGACGGCACGGCTCGAATCAGTTTGAATGCGAGGAAGGCGACAAACGAAAAACATAAAAGAAAAAGGAGCGAGATGCAGAAAACACCTTCACTATCCAGCGACGTAGGGCATTTACAGGGCGAGCAGAGGGAGAGGTATTTGCAAAAATTGAGGTTAGCAGGCTTAGAGAACGATGTTTACCTGCTTCCACCAGGATTGTTCACTGATGTACGGAAGTACACGAAGCCCTCGTCTTTACCTGACTTCAGCCCACATGATCTGTATACCTATGTTGTTAAAAACCCATCGCCATACACAGGTATTGATCTGAAAGCGTATAAGAGTTTGGATGCCTACAAATATTTTGTGTCAGGCTGGGTAACATGCCTACATCAGCGGGTCGTCCCTGGAGCCGGTGGTCGCCATCTGATTACAGCTAAGGTTTGTTCACATTTTCATTTACTTTCGGTCCTCAGGATAAACAAAATGTTATTAAATGTCATTGAAATAACTTCTTAGTCTGTTGAGACATGGCCCGTTATAAATTTGCTGTTACCAGGCAATGACCAAGAACTGTATTATTAGGGTCGGTGTCTGTGTTGTAGCAGTGTACTAGCAACTAGCTGTTAGCACTAGCTAATGTCAACAACATAGTAGCTGGTATGTTACTGTAGCAATGTTTACGTTCAGTCATTTGGATGACTGTTAAAACCTTTCAGTCTCAAGTTTTTCCTTTACTGGATTTACTAGTTTACTGAGCTAGCGCGCTCGGCCAAACCGGGAGCCATCGCGCGCTCTCCGGCCAGGCCGGGAGCCATCGCGCGCTCTCCGGCCAGGCCGGGAGCCATCGCGCGCTCTCCGGCCAGGCCGGGAGCCATCGCGCGCTCTCCGGCCAGGCCGGGAGCCATCGCGCGCTCTCCGGCCAGGCCGGGAGCCATCGCGCGCTCTCCGGCCAGGCCTGGAGCCATCGCGCGCTCTCCGGCCAGGCCGGGAGCCATCGCGCGCTCTCCGGCCAGGCCGGGAGCCATCGCGCGCTCTCCGGCCAGGCCGGGAGCCATCGCGTGCTCTCCGGCCAGGCCGGGAGCCATCGCACGCTAGCTCAGTAAACTAGTAAATCCAGTAAAGGAAAAACTTGAGACTGAAAGGTTTTAACAGTCATCCAAATGACTGAACGTAAATATTGCTACAGTAACATACTAGCTACTGTTGTTGACATTAGCTAGCTTGCCGTCCAAAATGGTGGACACCGGGGCGTCACGTGACCCTGTGACGTCAGGTGAAATACCTCAATATAAATAAACTTGCCTTGCCTTACGTGGGGCAACGTGAATGTTTTCGTGGTCAGCTTCGTGTTGTGGAAGTGTTGCGTAGCATAAAAGCTATGTGCGGTGACACGGATGTTGTATTGTGCTACCACTTGTTTTGAGAGAGAGTTGTAGTGTAAAAGCTAAGCAACTAACGTGAATTTTGGGAGCACTTGAATTGGTAGGCCATTTCATTATAATTTGGTAGGCTAGTTCAACAGTGGTTAATTTAGCAGCTGATTGTGGTTGTGGTTGTTTGTGCTACCCGTTGATTGTTGGCCAATTGTTTAGAGCACTGTGTGCATTTGTTTGGCAAGACGTGAATGCACGACTCTGCCTGGCCTTTATTGGGGTAGTTTGTTGGTCTGCTGGTGTTACTTTTTTGATACCTGTTTGTATAAATAAAGACGGAAAGTGTGGCGATCTGTTTTTCTTTTTCTCGCTTTGAAGTTGGCATTGTACTGTAACAAGAGGGTTCAACCGCTTTGAGACTTTTTCTTTGGTGAAATTCAGGATGACGGAATTTAAACCTGAGGTGTTTATGGACGAGGAGGTTACTCGTACACGCCTTGTGAGGCTTTCTAAGCCGCAATTAGTGCAGTTAGTGGACTATAAGGAGTTCGAGCGGGATGAAGATATGACTAAAGCGAAACTTATTGATTGTTTAGCGCTTCAGCTTGGGCTGACCGATAGTCATACTGAGGCCTTGCGAGAGGAGCAGAAAGCAATACGAGAGGAGCAGAAAGCAATGCGAGAGCATGAATTAGAGGAACAGAGAGCAAAACAAAAAGAAAAGGAGAAAGCGTTTGAATTGCAGATAGTTAATGCAAAGCTGGAACAAACGATGCGAGAGAATCATGATAGTCAGCGTCAAAGAGAACATGAGGAGCATTTTGATATTGGTCATTGCTCGAAAATTATGCCATGGTTTTGCCCTGAGTCTCCAGAAATTTTCTTTGAGGCTTTTGAGCATTTGGCCACAGAGCGGGCTTGGCCAAAACCTGAGTGGGTGACGTTAGTTAGGAGAGAGTTTACCGGTAAAGCGCAGGAAACGTATATTGCTATGGATTTCAGTGATAGTGGTGAGTATAGTGCAGTGAAGAAGGCAGTACTTAGGGCCTATGAACGTGTTCCGGAGGCCTATCGCCTTGAGTTTCATTCTTTAAAAATTCAAGCAGGTCAGACTTATGTGGATGTTGCTAGACAGCAAGAGTTGGCTTTTGATAAATGGCTCAGAGCTTGCGATGTCCATACATTTCAGGATTTAAAACAGTTATTGCTTCTTGAACAATTTAAGTCTAGTGTACCTAGGCATATTGAGTTGCATTTGACTCAGCAGCAAGTGACTGAGGCTCGAAGAGCCGCGGAAATGGCTGACAATTATGTGTTGGTGCATCGTGAGCCATGGAAAAATAAGCCCTCTGCTGGGGGAAAGAGGCAAGTTTACGAGTTAAAGGAAGAGGTTGATGCACCTCAACAGCCAAAGAGTAATTATAATGTCAAGTTAGGTTTTAATGTGAAGTCTTCTCATCCTGTTAGTGAGTTTGGTGAGGTAGTATGTCATTATTGCCATAAACCAGGTCACATTAAGTCCCGTTGTAGACAGCTGCTTGCTAGGAGAAGTCGTCATGAGGATGTAGAGCAACAAGTGGGTTGTGTCATGGCTACAGGCTCATGTCTTTTGGCAAATAGTGATGAACTGTCATCAGGTGAGGCTCCAGCAGAGGTGGAAAAACCCGGGTGCAGAAAGTAAAAACCCTGCCACATTTTTGCTCCAGCCAATTCAATGAACCAGCTGATCCTAATTACCACATCCCCTAAGCCAGGTTGATGAGCTAATTGGTGAAATCACCTGTGTTGAGAGCACAGGCAGAAGGAAAATCTAAGCAGGACTTTTACTTTGTCAGTCCAGTTTTTCCACCTCTGGGCTCCAGTAGGAGCATGCGCTGAAGTTTATAAAGCTTTTATTTCTCAAGGTACTGTTGCACTCTCAGAAAGTGAACCTGAGGTTTCAGTGACTGTGTTGCATGATACAGGCGCAGCTCAGTCTCTCCTCCTGTCTGGGCGGATGTCACTGACCGATGAAACATCTTTGAATGCCTCTGTCCTTTTGAAAGGTTTTGGAGGTGAATATGGAGCTGTTCTATTACACAAAATATTTTTGAGATCAAATTTAGTCAATGGCTATGTCACAGTGGGGGTGGTGCCATCTTTGCCAATAGATGGTGTTGATCTCCTCCTTGGGAATGACTTGGTTGGGGATTTAGTGAGTGTAACACCTGTTGTGAGTTCAGTGCCTTTGGAGTCATCAGAGATGTTGGTTCTGGAAAAACAGTGTCCAGAGGTTTTTCCAGCTTGTGTGGTTACTTGTGCCCAGTCTCAGAAGGGAGTTGAAGCCACACAAGTGGAGAAAGAAGCTGTAGATTTATCTGACACAATTTTTACTATACTGGGTGAACTTCCTGATGCTCAGCAGTACAATAGGGAAGCGTTGATTGCTGGTCAGAAAAGTGATTCAGCATTGATGTTACTTAGAAAAACTGCAGTTAGTTGTGAAGAGTTTCGAGTAATGGCTGAGGGGTTTTATATGCGTGATGATGTCCTTATGAGAAAGTGGAGGCCTTTTGACCGTCCGGCCACGGAGGTTTGGAGTGTGGTGGACCAGGTGGTGCTGCCTAAGAGCTTTCAAGCTGAAGTTTTGCATCTGGCCCACGAAGCCCCAATGGCTGGTCATTTAGGCATCCGCAAAACTCAGGCCAAAATTCTTCAGCATTTTTACTGGCCTCAGTTGCATAGGGATGTTGTGTCTTTTTGTCGATCTTGCCATGCATGTCAGGTAGTGGGAAAGCCTAACCAGAGGATTCCCCCAGCCCCTTTGCGCCCTCTTCCGGTCACAGAGGAACCATTTTCAAGAGTGCTTATTGATTGTGTTGGTCCATTGCCTAAGACTAAGAAAGGTAATCAGTATCTTTTAACAATAATGGATATGACAACTCGTTTTCCCGAGGTTGTACCTTTAAGAGTTATTAAGGCAAAACCTGTGCTCGATGCTTTGGTTTTGTTCTTTTCCCGTTTTGGCCTGCCTAAGCAGATCCAGTCGGATCATGGCACGAATTTTGTATCTAATGTCTTTCAATATGTGATGTGTGAACTGGGTATTCAGCAAATTACCTCCTCTGCCTATCATCCCCAGTCACAGGGGGCCATTGAGCGGTATCACCAGACACTGAAGTGTACGATGAATACATATGCTGTGCAGCATCCTGGTGATTGGGATGTAGCTCTTCCTCTTTTGTTATTTGCCCTCCGAGATTCTGTCAATGAGTCCACAGGGTTTACACCTTTTGAATTAGTCTTTGGTCACGAGGTTAGAGGTCCTTTGAAGTTGATAAAAGAGAGACTTGTGCAACAGCTTCCTGAAGGGAGTGTATTACAGTATGTGGCAATGTTTCGCGACCGGTTGTCTAGTGCCTGTCAGGTGGCCCGCGAAAATCTCAAGGGCGCCCAAGATCGTATGAAGGTGCAGTACGATAAAAAGGCAGTTGATCGAACCTTTAAGCCGGGGGACCAGGTGTTGGTCCTCATGCCTATGAGGGGGGGTAGCCTTAGTACTCGGTTTTGTGGCCCATACATAGTGAAGCAAAGGGTTGGGGACCGAAACTATGTAATTGATACACCTGACCATAGGGCCCAGACTCTACTGTGTCATGTAAACTTGTTGAAGGCTTATGTGGGTTGAGAGGCTCCAACTGTGTTAGTGAGTTGTGTGTCTGCCAGTGGTCAGCCTGATGTTGATGGCACGGAGGCTGTGGAGCCTGTCAGTATTCATGTTAGCAATTCAGATGCGTTGCAGTGTCTTGATAAAAGTGTCAGCTATTTGAGTGAGAGTCAACAAGCTGATGTCAGGTCTTTAGTTGAAGATTTTTCAGATTTGTTTCGTGATACGCCTGGTCATACAAACTTGGCCGTTCGTGATGTTGACACTGGGGATGCTCTTCCCATTAAACAACAACCATATCAGTTGGGCCCAGTTAAGCTCAAAAATGTTCAAGAGGAAGTAGATTACATGTTGCAGCTCAGTATAGTACAACCTAGTTACAGTGAATGGAGTTCTCCGGTAGTGCTTGTTCCGAAGCCTGACAGATCTATGAGGTTCTGTATTGATTATCGTAAGGTTAATCAAGTGACAAGAACAGACGCTTTTCCAATCCCGCGTCTTGAAGATTGTATTGACCGTATTGGCTGAGCTCAATACGTGTCAAAATTAGATCTGTTAAAAGGTTATTGGCAAGTGCCGCTGACCCCTCGTGCCCAGTGGGTGTCTGCCTTTGTCACCCCGAGTGGGTTGTACCAGTGTCAGGTACTTCCCTTTGGGATGAAGAATGCCCCAGCTACATTTCAAAGACCAATGAACACTGTAATAGCTGGTTTGTCAAATGTTGTTACTTATATTGATGATTTGGTTTGCTTTAGTGATTCGTGGTTCCAGCATATGAGTCACTTGAGGGAGTTATTTGAGAGGTTGCAGCATGCCCAGTTGGTTGTAAACCTCCCTAAGTGTGAGATCGGCAGGGGGCAAGTAACATACCTTGGCCACCGGGTGGGTCAGGGTCTTGTTTTCCCTCGGCAAGCTAAGATCGAAGCCATTGTGAGTCTGCCCATCTCTAAGACTCGTCGTGAGCTCATGAGGGTGCTTGGGATGTGTGGGTTTTATCGCTGGTTCGTGCAGAATTTTGCTGCAATAATTGAGCCTCTGACAAATTTGCTATGAAAGGAAGTGAAGTTTAAATGGTCTATCTCTTGTCAAGCTGCATTCGACCAGTTAAAGGCCATTCTCTCCTGCGAGCCTGTTCTGAGAGCTCCTAAGTTTGATGTTCCCTTTAAGCTTGCCGTTGACGCCTGCGATGTGGGTGTTGGTGCAGTATTGCTGCAGTCAGATGAGCAGGGTTTTGATTGACCTGTTGCATATTTCTCCAAGAAGCTAAATCAACAACAGAGAGCCTATTCTACTATTGAGAAGGAGGCATTAGCGCTTGTGTTGGCAGTACGCCACTTTGAGATTTATGCTTTGTCAGGTGGGGAGGTGTTGGTCCTCACAGACCATAATCCATTGACTTTCATAGCAAAGTTTAAATCATCCAATGCTAGAGTCTTTAGGTGGAGTTCTGTGCTTCAGCCTTATAATCTGGTGGTCCAGCATGTAGCTGGGAAAGACAATGTTATTGCAGATACTCTATCTAGAACTTAGAGTGCAACCATTGGATAAGTATTTGATAGTTATTGATGTTTTCTACATTGAGATTTGGATATTGATTTGTAGTAGTTGAGTCCTTTGAGCTACTGGCGCTCAGGACTCCTTCTATACTTAAGACACTGATGATATGGTTTAGGCCTTTATGATTTAGATTGCTTGATGCACCTACTTTTGTAGGAATAGAGTTTGATAATTTTAGAAAAATTGAAGGAAAATAATAACAGGAAAGTATTAAAAAAATTAAATAAAAAAGAGATTTTTTGTTTGTTTGTTTGTTTGAAGGGGGGAGGGATGTTATGGTAGGCAAAGTGTAGGGAAAGTGCAGGAGATGCACCAGGCACTACACAATGCATTTCCACACCTCATACCCCCCCCCCCCCCCCCCCAGGGGGAGCTGGCTGCCGGGCTGGGTGTCAATATAAGGAAGTGGGGGAAGAGAAGTCGGGAGCCACAACTTCCTGTCTCCATCTGTTGAATGATGGGAGCAGCTTTTCCTCAGCAGCTGAGGCCTTGTGGATTTTGATGAGGAGTTTTACTTCTAATATCTTTGAACGGACAACTAATCGCTTGAGCTGGTCGGCACTGGGCCTTGCTTGCGTTGGCCCCCTGAGGTAAGCCTTTTCTCCCCTGGGACATACACACACACCTTAGTGTTGTACATACAGATTGTCACGTTAACCGCACACATTAGGTTAGGGTCTCTGGATGTTAGGATTGTTTGTTAGATCCCTAGACATGTGAGCATTTATCTTTGTTTGCTGTACCTACATCCATGGGGTCGTAACAACATACCCAGAGCAGTGGGCAGCCATGGTAACAGCACCCAGGGAGCAGTTGGGAGTTAGGTGTCTTGCTCAAGGGCACCTCAGCCCAAGGCCATCCCATATCAACCTAACCTGCATGTCTTTGGATTGTGGGGGAAACCCACACAGACACAGGGAGAACATGCAAACCCCACACAGAAAGGCCCTTGCCGGCCACTGGGTTCAAACCCAAAATGTTCTTGCTGTGAGGCGACCATGCTAACCACTACACCACCGTGCCGCCCAAGACATGTGGATTAGGTCATGTGACAACTCTCAATAGCCCAGAGGTGTGAATGTGTCTAGGTTACCCCTGAGATAGCTCATGGGTACAGAAAGTGAATGAATATATATATAAATATATATACAAGTCAGGGCACTTGTTTAATTATGTATTATGTGTTTTTATATCTTGTGCTTAAGAACAACATGGTGAAAAATGTTAGAAAATCATGAAATCAACTCTGATTTTTTCTTATTCACTGACCAGGACCTTTGATAGCATCCAGGGAGCAGTTGGGGGTTAGGTGCCTTGCTCAAGGGTACTTCAGCCCAAGGCTGCCCCATGTTAACCTAACCACATGTCTTTGGACTGTGGGGGAAATCAGAGCACCCAGTGGAAACCCATGACAACACAGGGAGAACATGCAAATTCTACACAGAAAGGCCCCCATCAGCCACTGGGCTCCAACCAGGAAGAACTGGTCCACAGGAAATTACATCACATCACATTTCATGTAAACTTCTGACCCAGTGGAATTGTGATAAATCCATTCATCCATTACCACTTATCCTGTGCAGGGTCACAGGCAAGCTGGAGCCCATCCCAGCTCGAACCCAGAACCTTCTTGCTGTGAGGTGACAGTGGTGCTGGCGTTAATTACTAATCATTTTTTAACTTTTTTCTACAAATAATTTTCCAGTATCCTCTTCATTTTTATTGTACTGTCGCTTTCCTTTTTGTACTTTTCACTTTCGCTTTCCTTTTTCTGTTTTTTTTTCTTTTTCTGTCTCTCTCTTTCTGTTTTTGGAAGAACGCCGAGACTGGAAGCTTTCTTTTTCTCTCCTCCTGTGTAAAGACCACAAGCGGAGGCCATCCACATTGGATCTGCTTTAATATAAACAGATCTTCAATTCAGGTACGTGAATCTTTTCATCATGGTACACCTTCAGCCTGTTCAGTGTGCTGAGTGCAGGATGTTTAGTCATTCTTCTTCAGTCACTAGTGATAGCTTTATTAGCTTTATTTGTGATAAGTGCAGATTAGTTAGCTCTCTGATGGAGAAGATTACAGTGCTAGAAGCGCGTGTCCAGGCTTTAGAGAAGGTTAGTGAGCATGAGAACAGTGTAGTTTCTGTAGGGGAAAGTCTGGATGCCCTAGGTGGAATTAGTAATCCCCCAACTCCGGCATTAGAGCCCTTACAGTGGGGCAAATGGGTGACAGCTCGGCGGCATAAGTGTAGAGCCAAAGCTACCGCTGAGGCTCGCCCACAGGAGCACCACTCCTCTCCGCGTCACGTGTCGAACAGGTTTGCTCTCCTTAGTGATGCACCCACTGAGAAACCTGAAAGAACTCTGGTTATAGGGGACTCTATCATACGGCATGTGAATTTAGCTCAGCCTTTAGGGGCCCCAGCAGCTTTAGTCAGGTGTATACTGGGAGCCAGGGTGCTGGACATAGCAGGTAATCTTAGGGTCCTAGGCAAGCACAGGTTCTCAAAGATAGTTATCCATGCAGGAGCTAATGATATATGCCTTCGTCAGTCTGAGGTTACTAAGAGTAACTTTGTAGAGGTGTTTAAATTAGCGAAGGCGATGTCCGATGCTGTAGTATGCTCTGGCCCCATCGCAATGCGGCGTGGCGATGTAGCTTACAGCAGGTTATGGTAGCTGAACTGCTGGCTGTCCAGGTGGTGCTCTGAAAACAGTGTGGGCTTTATAGATAATTGCGCTAATTTTGAGGGCACTGCTGGCCTGTTAGGGTGGGACGGTATCCATCCCACTCGGGAAGGTGCTGCTCTCATTTCCTGCAGCATAGGTCATAGTCTCAGAACAGGCCTAGTTAATTCCTGACGATCCAGAGCCAAGGCCAGGGAGTAGACGAACAGGCTAAACTGACTGTCTGCTAGCTGCACAGAGTCGTCACTCAGGGTCCACTACATCGAGACTGTGTCTGTTCCCCGAGCTCAACAAAAAGGTAGAAATTTTCAGAGAGTTTGTTCCAGTAACCTAATCAATATAAAATTAGATCATACTGACTGTACAGCTGCTGCCAGCACCTTTGATCTAAAGGTGGGGCTATTAAATATTAGATCTCTTAGATCTAAAGCGCTAATGGTTAATGAACTCATTTCTGATCAGGAGTTTAATGTACTTTGTTTAACTGAAACATGGATTAAGCCAAATGAACATATAGCATTAAATGAAGCGAGTCCTCCTGGATACAGTTATATACACCAGCCTCATCAAACTGGCAGAGGAGGAGGCGTTGCAGTTATTTATAATGATTATCTAGGTGTAACACAAAAACCTGGTTATAAATTTAATACATTTGAAGTTCTTCATACTCATATAATGTATGTAGCCTCGAAAAATAAGTCTACCCAGTTAATTCCATTGCTTATTATTTACAGGCCCCCGGGGCCATATTCTGAGTTTCTTTCTGAATTTGCAGATTTTATCTCAGATCTGGTTATTTCCTTGGACAAAGCTTTAGTTGTCGGAGATTTTAATATTCACTTCGATAACCCAGAAGACCCTTTAAAAACAGCGTTTGTGTCCATTTTAGATTCAGTCGGGATTAAGCAGAATGTCATAGGACCGACCCATAATGGTGGTCACACCCTTGATCTAATATCAAATCAAATCAAATCAAGTTTATTTGTACAGCGCTTTTAACAATAAACATTGTCGCAAAGCAGCTTTACAGAATTTGAACGACTTAAAACATGAGCTAATTTTATCCCTAATCTATCCCCAATGAGCAAGCCTGTGGCGACGGTGGCAAGGAAAAACTCCCTCAGACGACATGAGGAAGAAACCTCGAGAGGAACCAGACTCAAAAGGGAACCCATCCTCATTTGGGCAACAACAGACAGCCTGACTATAATATTAACAGTTTTAACAGGTATAACCCTCAACTGTCCTCATGGGGCCGTCCTTCACAGGAGCGGTGCGATAAACATGTAAATACTAATACTAACATTCAGATTAAATGTAGACAATATAGTCATACTTCCACAGTCTGAAGTTATCTCAGATCATTATCTCATCTCATTCAAACTATGTCTGAGTAACAATATATGCACCTCACCACACTACTGTATTAAACGTACATTCATGTCAACTACTGCACAGAGCTTTATAAATGTTCTCCCAGAGTTGTCAACTTTGATTGGGTCACTGTCAGCCCCTGCAGAACTTGATCAGGCAACTGAATGCTTAGAGTCAACATTCCGCCATACCTTAGATAATGTAGCTCCTCTAAAAAGGAAAATTGTCAGAGGCAAAAAATTAGCACCCTGGTATAATGATGACACTCGCACACTAAAACAGACGACTCAAAAATTGTAATGTAAATGGCGTCAAACAAAATTGGTAGTGTTCAAATTAGCTTGGAAGGAGAGCTTCCTGAAGTATAGAAAAGCTCTTAGTGCTGCGAGATCAACATATCTCTCCTCCCTAATAGAAGATAACAAAAATAATCCTAGATTCCTATTTAATACTGTAGCAAAATTAACCAGGAATAAGTCCACTATAGACACATGCACACCTGCAGTATGTAGTAGCAACAACTTCATGAATTTTTTTAATGACAAAATTGAGAATATCCGACAAAAAATTCAAACTACTAATTTAAGGTTAGACAATGAAAGTGACCTTGTAGTTAACTATATAACTGCATCAGCTCATCAGTTAGAATGTTTTACTCTCCTTAAAGAAACTGAATTACTTTCAATAATCTCGGCATCAAAAGCCTCAACTTGTGTACTAGATCCCTTACCTACACGTTTATTCAAACAGATAATACCTGAAGTAATTGAACCGCTTCTAAAAATAATAAATTCTTCTCTTACGATTGGCTATGTACCCAAATCCTTTAAACTAACAGTTATCAAACCCCTGATTAAAAACCTGACCTTGATCCCTGTCAGCTGTCCAATTATCGGCCAATATCAAACCTCCCCTTTATCTCCAAGATCCTTGAAAAAGCTGTGGCACAGCAGTTATGCTCATATTTACATAGGAATAACATCCATGAAATGTATCAGTCAGGATTTAGACCTCATCATAGCACAGAGACAGCACTGGTTAAAGTAGTAAACGACCTACTGTTGGCGTCTGATCAGGGCTGTGTCTCGCTACTTGTGTTGCTTGACCTTAGTGCAGCATTTGATACCATTGATCATTCCATTCTTCTGGATAGACTAGAAAATGTTGTGGGAGTTAAGGGAACGGCCCTCTCCTGGCTCAGGTCTTATTTAACTGATCGTTATCAGTATGTTGATATAAATGGTGATATTTCTAGATGTACTGAGGTAAAGTTTGGTGTTCCACAAGGTTCTGTCTTGGGTCCACTGCTTTTTTCTCTATATATGTTACCTCTGGGTGATATTATTCGTAAACATTGTATTAGTTTCCACTGTTATGCTGATGACACACAGTTGTATGTCTCTGCAAAACCTGATGAGAAACACCAGCTTAATAGAATTGAGGAAAGTGTGAAGGACATTAGACACTGGATGCTTATTAATTTCCTTCTGCTTAACTCTGACAAGACTGAAGTACTTGTGCTAGGACCACATACAGCTAGAAGTAAGTTTTCTGATTACATAGTGACTCTGGATGGCCTTTCTGTTTCTTCACATGCAGCAGTAAAAGACCTTGGCGTGATTATTGACCTCAGACTTTCATTCGAAACTCACATTGATAACATCAACCGGATAGCTTTCTTTCATCTCAGAAATATTGCAAAGATAAGAAATTTAATGTCATTACATGACGAGGAAAAACTAGTCCATGCTTTTGTTACCTCCAGGTTGGATTATTGTAATGCCTTACTGTCTGGATGTTCCAATAAGTGCATAAACAAGCTCCAGTTAGTTCAAAATGCAGCAGCAAGAGTCCTTACTAGAACTAGAAAATATGACCACATGGAACAACGGTGGTGTAGGGGTTAGCGCTGTCACCTCACAGCAAGAAGGTCCGGGTTCGAGCCCCGTGGCCGACGAGGGCCTTTCTGTGCGGAGTTTGCATGTTCTCCCCGTGTCTGCGTGGGTTTCCTCCGGGTGCTCCGCTTTCCCCCACAGTCCAAAGACATGCAGGTTAGGTTAACTGGTGACTCTAAATTGACCGTAGGTGTGAATGTGAGTGTCAATGGTTGTCTGTGTCTATGTGTCAGCCCTGTGATGACCTGGCGACTTGTCCAGGGTGAACCCCGCCTTTCGCCCGTAGTCAGCTGGGATAGGCTCCAGCTTGCCTGCGACCCTGTAGAACAGGATAAAGTGGCTAGAGACAATGAGATGAGATGAGGTGTCTGCTTTGAAGATGATTATTTTTTCATAATAAATAAAATAAATTTATCTTTTCCTCATCATCTCCTCTCCTCCTCAGTCCTCATCTGCTCCCCTCGCCTCTCCTTTTCTCTTCATCCCTTCACCTCTCCTGTCATGTCCTTCTCTCCTTTACACTTAATCTCCTCTCCTCCTCATCTCCTGTCCTCCTTTCCTTTCATTTCCTTCTCTTCTCCCCTCTCCTCCTCCTCTCATCTCCTCCTCATCTGCTTCCCTCTCCTCTCAACCTCCTCTCCTCTCGTCTTTCTCTCCTCCCCTCCTCATCACCTGTCCTCTTCTCCTCTTCATCTCTTCTCCTCCTTATATCATGTCCTCCTCACCTCTCCTCGTTTCCTCCCATGTCTTTCTCTCCTCCTCATCTCCTCTCCTCTCATATCTTTCTCTCCTTCTCTTCTCCTCTCCTTTCATGTCTTTCTCTCCTTCTCATCTCCTCTCCATCTCCTCTCCTCATCTGCTCCCCTCTCCTCCCCTCCTCTCATGTCCTTCTCTCCTCCTCATCTCCCCTCCTCCTCATCTGCTCCTCTCCATCTCATCTCCTCTTTTCCTCTCATGTCTTTCTCTCCTCCTCATCTGCTCCCCTCTCCATCTCATCTCCTCCTCTCCTCTTCATCTCCTCTTCTCCCCTCATGTCTTTCTCTCCTCATCTCCTCTCCTCCCCATCTCCTTTCCTCCTTTCCTCTCATGTCTTTCTCTCCTCCTCGCCTCTTCATCTCCTCTCCATCTCCTTTCATGTCTTTCCCTCCTCTCCATCTCCTCTCCTCCTCATCTGCTCCCCTCTCCTCTTCATCTCCTCTCCTTTCCATCTCCTTTCATGTCTTTCTCTCCTCTCCTCTTCATCTCCTCCTCATCTACTCTCCTTTCATGTCTTGCTCTCATCCTCCCCTCTTTATCTCCTTTCCTCTCATGTCTTTCTCTCCTCCTCTTCTCCTCCTTATCATCTCCATTTCCTCTCCTCCCCATCTCTTCTCCTCTCCTCTTCATTTCCTCTCCTGCCCATCTCCTCTCCTCTCCTCTCCTCTCCTCTCCTCTCATGTCATGTAAACCTTGTGTGTGACAGAGACATTGTAAACATTGTAAGGCAAGAGTGCATTATTGTCCACTGTGCAAAAGACTGCAGTGTGAGTGGTGTGATCAACAGTCCATGAGAATCAGTCCAGTCCCTCAGAGTTGAGGAGTCTGATGGCATGAGGGAAGAAACTGTTACAGAGCCGAGCTGTGAAGGCTCGAATGCTTCGGTACCTTTTTTCCAGATGGCAGGAGCTCAAATACTGCAACTAGTTATGAGTAGATCTGATGGTAAAACAAGTGATCTAATTGAAAGAAATGTATTTTGAAGTCATATCCCATTTGATTAATGAGACCTTGTTTCAAGGAGTTTTTTTTAACCAAGATAAACTAGGTTATAAATAAGATTAAAACAAACAAACAAAAACACCAAATTGAAGATAAATCTGTCACCATGAACCCTGTTTTTGGATGTCTCCTTTCCAACAGAATGTAGTCAATGGAATTATTGCAGTAGACATAAATCATGGCCACATCAAAAAAGGATTTTCTTGTTCATTAGGATAGCAGACAACTTGTAGTGACCCTTCTTGGAATCACAACCCCTGCTACCGAATTTGTCTCACATACCAAGACAATTTATTTGTAGCCCTGGTTGAAGACAGCAGAATCAGTGAAGGCATACAGATTTTCTGAAGAAGGCAAAGGTAACATGAACCTGCTTTCCCCGGAATATCCAGTGCAACTGTCTGAAATGTTCAGCATGATCCTGCATCTGGTGCACTGTGTGTGTGTGTGTGTGTGTGTGTGTGTGTGTGTGTGTGTGTGAGAGAGAGAGAGAGAGAGAGAGAGAGAGAGATATAATAGGGGAATCGATTAACTGCCCAAATGCCAGATCAAATGGAATTTATTAAGTCAATGGGGTTCTTTTTTGCTCCAATAATTACAATGTGATCGTTCTGGTAGTGGTGAACACTTGATGAATCAGATTTATTATTAGTAGGCAACACGAAATCTGCCCGCTTCTTTGCACAAACCTCACCCACTGTTGCTTTAGATTAGTGTCATTTCTCCGAAATTCATGAACTGAATGTTCTGTTGTATATGAATTTGAACATCCAAACACAACACAGCGCTTTCTCATCATTATTTTTGTAAGATTCCAACAACAATATCCAATTTCAGCGAGTAAACAAGCACAGAGTCAGATGAACCGAAATGACCCAGATAATCGGGGTTCTGCGTGTGATGTCATGTGAGATGAGCCCTGGAGCAAGGCTGCCTTTTTCTGGGATCCAAAAGCTACGATTTATCAATAGTTTTGTGCTTCATAATAAAAGAGCAAATAATTAATATTATGTTTCTCCTAGGCGGCACGGTGGTGTAGTGGTTAGCGCTGTTGCCTCACAGCATGAAGGTCCGGGTTTGAGCCCCGTGGCCGGCGAGCGCCTTTCTGTGCGGAGTTTGTATGTTCTCCCTGTGCCCACGTGGGTTTCCTCCGGGTGCTCCAGTTTCCCCCAAAGACATGGAGGTTAGGTTAACTGGTGACTCTAAATTGACCAAAGATGTGAGTGTGAATGGTTGTCTGTGTGTCAGCCCTGTGATGACCTGGTGACTTGTCCAGGGTGTACCCTGCCTTTCACCCGTAATCAGCAGGGTTAGGGTTAGTCAGCTGGGATAGGCTCCAGCTTGCTTGCAACCCTGTAGAACAGGATAAAGCGGCTAGAGATAATGAGATGAGATGATTGTTTAAAGAGATCAGTCACGGCACAAGAAGCTATCAATGTGATTGAAGAACTCACTGCTTTATCCTTAAAGGGGGGTTTTCTCTTGGAAAAATGGATTATCAATAACTATGTTGTTTTGCAGCCCATTGCAGAAGATAAAAGGGCTCAAGACCTAAAGGAGTTGGACCTGGATCGAGACCAACTCCCAGTGGAAAGAGCTTTAGGTCTCCAGTGGTGTGTGGAGACAGACTCTTTTAAGTTTAACCCCTTCATTGCTCTTGGACAAGTCATGTACATCATGAAATCTTTTACCGCTGTGCCTTATGAGGTACACTACTAGTCATAAACACCTCCTTTTATGTACCTTACATGACACATTACTTTTACTTCAGAGGCTTGTATTACTGTGAGTTGGTCTAGTGGTTAGTGTGTCTGCCTTTCATTTGGGATATCATGAGCTCTATTCACAGTTGGGTCAAACCAAAGACAATCATATAAATGATACCTAGTTACATGGACCCTTGGTGTACATTGTGTTTTCAAGTACTAGTAATTCATGTTTATGGACAGGTTCTCATTGACAAGACCCGTTTTTTTTATGGTTTGAAGTTGTTTTTGATTACTAAAGTTATTTTTACTCTACAACAGTGTTTTTTGTGATTTTTCTATACAAATATTAAAATATAAAGTTCTGAACAAGTTAGAGAAAGATTATCAAAATATCCCAATTTTGACCTATATGCCCAGCACATTACAATTAATTATGGGTGGTAGCCAAGGGGTTAAGATGGAAATGAAGCAGCAGCCTCTCACTAGACATGGTATGCTGTCAGTCACCAGCTCAGTGTACGATCATCTGGGTTTCCTGGCACCTGTCACCTTCCTTGCCAAGATGATGCAGCAAGAGCTGTGTAGGAGGAGATGTGGTTGGGATTATGATCTGCCACATGACATTTTACATCAGTGGAAAGCATGGGTTGGAGAACTTGGATCTGCTTGCAGCATTTAGTGTGACCAGGTGCATCAAGCCTGGAAATTTTGGCAAGATCAAGTATGCGCAATTACATCACTTTGCAGATACTAGTGAAGGTGGCTATGGAATTGCAACATACATCCGCATGGTGACATTCAGGTTTCCTTTCTTCTGGGTAAGGCCAGAGTGACTCCACTGAAGGCTGCTACTATTCCCTGGCTGGAATTAACTGCAGCTGTCCTTGCTGTCAGAATAGATTTGATGTTAAAGGCAGAGCTTAAACTCCAACTGGATGGTTCACTTTTCTGGACTGACAGCACTTCAGTGTTGAAGTATATCAATAATGAGGATAGGTGTTTTCAAACATTTGTGGCTTATAGAGTCTCAGCCATTAGAGAAGCATCCGAGCCATCACAGTGGCGACAAGTCCGCACCAAAGACAATCCAGCAGATGATGCATCAAGAGGATTGAAGGTGGCAGACTTGCTGAAGAATGAGCGGTGGTTTGAGGGGCCTGCATTTCTTTGGAAGAATGAGGAGGATTGGCCCAAAGTAGTGTTGGACATTTCAGTGGACTTCAATGATCCAGAGGTTAGATGTGAGGTGACCACAAATGTTATTAATGTGCATGATAAGTTTAATCCTGCTTACCAGTTCATCATTTATTTCTCTGATTGGTGGCATCTTAAGACAGCAGTTGCCTGGTTCCTCAGATTAAAGGTTATGTTGTGGGAACAAATTCGCTTGAAAAAGCAGTCGAAGGTCTCTATGGCTAGCAATCTGAAGATAACCAGTCAGAATTATTCGACACAGACCCAAGCTCAAAGAGTCACAGTAATATCTTGGAGTTGCATTTTAACAGTGGATGAGCTGTTGGTTCTAAAGGTTCCTGGTTCAATCTTGGATTTCAGCATTGAGAAGTGTGGCTTCTGTGTATCTCAGTCTGTGGCCAGTGTGATGTTTCCTTTTTTGGGGGGGGGCCAGGTCAATGCCAGTAATTTAGTGGTTAAAACAAGTGCATTGCTAAACTTTGATTCCATGGTGTAATGGTTAACACTTGGGACTCTGAATTCAGTGATCTGAGTTCAAATCTCAGTGGAGCTTTTGAATCCTTCAGTGGCAACTTCCAAACTGATATGCATAGACTGTCTCAAAGGAAGGCAAGCCAGCTTTTATGTCCCAAACCCTTTGTGACTGCCACCATGGAACAACTTCTTTTGAAGATGGGTATGGGCCAGTTCTGCAATTTTGAATCTGGGCTTTATTGCAGTATCATCACAGTATCTATGGTATTGAGTGTGGGATGCTGTGTGAGATGGCTGCCTCTCCAGTAGCTCTGTAGTTTTTAGCTCTTTAAACCTCTTTTTCCACCTTTTTTTACTTTTCTGCTCTTCTTACGAAGACATAGTGTGTTTTATTTATATAACATGGATATTTTTAACTTTAACACACAACCAGGAGCCAGTTTTCTCACTTATTTGAGAGAGGAGCTGCTGGCCCTGAAAACAATGGGACGAGCCGGGATACGACACCCCATCCCGGCCGAGTTGAGGAGGAAACCCAGGGGCTGCAAAGCTGGGGCTAAGCTAATGGCTAGGCTAGCGGACAACTGGCGGCACTGCAAACCATCCATTGCCTCTGTTATCATGGGGAATGTGAACTTGCTGCTGAATAAAGTCGATGAGCTTTCCACTCTGAACAATCAGCGGATTTACCGGGAAAGCAGCTTATTCATCTTTACGGAGACATGGCTAACACACCTCGTACCGGATGCTAAAGTGGACCTGCAGGGATTCACTGCTGTGAGAGCTGACAGACACACACATGCAGGAAAAGCAAAGGTGGGGGACTCATCATTTATGTTAACAACTGCTGGTGTAACCCGGGACATATCTCCATAAAGACAGTTTTATGTTGCCCGGACTGGGAGCTGCTAGCTGTTAGCCTGCGGCCATATTATCTGCTGAGGGAGTTCAGTCATGTGATCACCATCTGTGTTTACATCCCTCCGAGGGCAGACGCAGTCGCTGCATGTGAGAGGATTCACTCTGTCACAGCAAGGCTGCAGACACAGCACCCTGAGGCATTTATGATAATTTCTGGGGACTTTAATCATGCTACTTTGGACTCTACTTTGGCTGCTTTTTACCAGGCTGTGGATTGTCCAAAAGGAACAACAGGACAATTGACTTGCTGTATGCTAATGTGAGGGATGCATACAGAGTCACACCCTTCCCCCCCACTAGGGAAGTCTAACCACAACCTGGTTCTTCTACAGCCGAAGTACACCCCCCTGGTTCAAAGGCAGCCTGCAACAACTAGCTCCATCAGGAGGTGGTCCCCTGAAATGGAAGATGCCCTCAGGGACTGCTATGACATCACGGACTGGGATGTGCTGCTTAGCCCACACTGTGAGGACATAGAGGGGCTGACGCACTGTCTGATGGATTACCTGAACTTCTGTGCAGACGTGGTCTCCCCCGCTAAGACTGTATGGTGTTACCCTAATAACAAGCCATGGGTAACACAGGAAGTCAAAGCTGTCCTCAACAGGAAGAAGGCCACCTTCAGGAGTAGGGACAAGGAGGCGATGAAAGCAGCACAGCAGGAGGTAAAACGCTGTGTGAGGGAAGCTAAGGACAGCTACAGGAGAAAGGTAGAGCAGAAGTTGAAGGAGAACAGCATGAGGGAGGTCTGGGAAGGTGTGAAAACCATCACAGGCCACAATACAAAGACCAGAGTCATTGAGGGGACAGTGGAGAGGGTGAATGAGTTGAATGACTTCTTCAATCGGTTCAACCAGCCCACATCCCCCCCACCCTCTCCCTCACTGCAGGCATCTCTTCTTCCTTCAACACACCTCCCCCCAGTCATCACAGCAGCCCCCTCCTCCCCCACCTCAATACAGACTCCTCCATGCATTACTGCAGACCAGGTCAGAGGTCAACTGTGGAAGCTTCACCCCAGGAAAGCAGCAGGCCCGGACAAGGTGTGTCCCCAGCTACTGAAGATCTGTGCTGCTGTATGCATCTTCAACCTCAGCCTGCAGCTGGGGAGAGTGCTCACTCTCTGGAAGACATCATGTGTCATTCCAGTTCCCAAAAAGAATTGGCCCAGCGAGCTAAAGGACTTCAGACCGATGGCACTCACTTCACATCTGATGAAGACATTGGAGCGGCTCTTATTCAGCCTCTTCAGACCCCAGGTACAACATGCCCAGGACTGTCTGCAGTTTGCGTACCGGGCAGGTGTTGATGTGGAAGATGCCATCCTCTACCTGCTACACCGAGCCCACTCGCATCTGGATAAGGGAAATGGCACAGTGAGGATCCTCTTCTTGGACTTCTTGAGTGCCTTCAACACCATCCAGCCCCTTTTGCTTCAAGACAAACTGAACAGGATGCAAGTGAACATCTGCCTGGTCACCTGGATCTCCAGCTACCTCACTGACAGGCCGCAGTACATCAGGCTGAAGGACATCACATCTGACACTGTGATTAGCAGCACTGGAGCACCCCAGGGCACGGTGCTGGCCCCTCTTCTCTTCACTCTGTACACTGTGGACTTCTGCTACAACTCGGAGCTGTGTCACATTGAGAAGTTCGCCGATGACACAGCCATCGTTGGATGTATCAGTGACAACAGAGAGGAGGAGTAAAGGAGCCTGGTGAGGGACTTTGCTGTGTGGTGCAACAGGAACCATCTGCAGCTCAACACCTCGAAGACCAAGGAGCTGGTCATTGACTTTGGGAGGTCCAGACCAAGGTCACAACCAGTTCTGATCGAGGGAGTCAAGGTGGAGGCTGTGGATTCCTACAAGTACCTCAGGCTGTGGCTGGACAGCAAACTGGACTGAACTTGCAACACCAATCACTTTTACAGGAAGGGACAGAGCAGGCTATACTTCCTTAGGAGGCTGCGGTCCTTTAACATCTGCAGGAAACTCCTGTGGATGTTCTATCAGTCTGTGGTGGCCAGTGTCCTGTTTTACACTGTGGTGTGCTGGGGGAGCAGCACGTCCAAGATGGACACATCCAGGCTGGACAAACTGATCAGGTGGGCCAGCTCTGTGGTCAGCATGAAGCTGGACTCTCTGGTGACGGTGGCAGAGAAGAGGACTATGGACAAACTATTGAACATCATGGACGATGCCAGTCACCCTTTGCACACCATCATCAGCAACCAGAGGAGCTTGTTCAGTGACAGAATGCTCCTTCCCAAGTGCAGGACGAACAGACTTAAAAACTCCTTTGTCCCTCACACCATCAGACTGTACAACTCCTCTCTGGGGGGGAGGCAAGGCAAGTTTATTTATATAGCGCATTTCATACACAGTGGCAGTTCAATGTGCTTTACAGAGGTAAAGGCAAAACAGTAAAGAATAAAAAATAAAATTACATAAAATAAAGGGGGAAGACGAGAGAAAAATAAAAATAATGAGAATTCAGCAATAGTAGAAATAAAGTAATAAAATGAAGTAAAAGTTCAGTAAAAACAGCAGAATAAAATGGAATAAAAGTTAAGTAAAATTTACAACATGCAAAGACTGTAAAAGTTAAGTAAAGTTTAAAACATGTAAAGATGATGATATTTATCAGTTAGCAGAAAGCATCTGAGAACATCCCGCTGGAGATGCACAATGGGCTCTGCACTCGGCACTTGACTTTTACGCACTGTCCACTGAAGATGGTGTCTGAGGAAGATCAAATTCAAGTAAGGTCACTGCCTTTATATTTACTATTCTACACACTCTATTCATGCACTTTTAGAGCTAGACACACCTCATTTTGTTTATAGGAACCCTCTACTCACTTCCACAGACCTGTCATGTTGTTTTGAGCTTTGCAATGGTTTTAAAACTAGCGTTTTGTGTAGGCAAAAAGACATGGCCCAGCCACTGGGTGTTAATGCTTTCTGGTTGAAATCTCATTATCTCTAGCCGCTTTATCCTGTTCTACAGGGTCACAGGCAAGCTGGAGCCTATCCCAGCTGACTACGGGCGAAAGGTGGGGTACACCCTGGACAAGTTGCCAGGTCATCACAGGGCTGACACATAGACACAGACAACCATTCACACTCACACCTACGGTCAATTTAGAGTCACCAGTTAACCTAACCTGCATGTCTTTGGACTGTGGGGGAAACCGGAGCACCCGGAGGAAACCCACGCGGACACGGGGAGAACATGCAAACTCCACACAGAAAGGCCCTCACCGGCTACGGGGCTCGAACCCAGACCTTCTTGCTGTGAGGTGACAGCGCTAACCACTACACCACCATGCTGCCCCTGGTTGAAATCACAAAAACTAATTTTCTCAAAACACATCCGATTGATGTGATAGCAACTCAACGTATGCACTCCCAATAATGCGAGAATAGACCTAAAAAGCATTTCATTCCGGAGTTTTACTTTAAAGTAGTAAATGACCTACTGTTGGCGTCTGATCAGGGCTGTATCTCGCTGCTTGTGTTGCTTGACCTCAGTGCAGCATTTGATACCATTGACCATTCCATTCTTCTGGATAGACTAGAAAATGTTGTGGGAGTTAAGGGAACGGCCCTCTCCTGGCTCAGGTCTTATTTAACTGATCGTTATCAGTATGTTGATATAAATGGTGACATTTCTAGACGTCCTGAGGTAAAGTTTGGTATTCCACAAGGTTCTGTCTTGGGTCCACTGCTTTTTTCTTTGTATATGTTACATCTGGGTAATATTATTCATAAGCATTGTATTAGTTTCCACTGTTATGCTGATGACACACAATTGTATGTTTCCGCAAAACCTGATGAGAGACACCAGCTTTATAGAATTGAGGAATGTGTTAAGGACATTAGACACTGGATGCTTATTAACTTCCTTCTGTTTAACTCTGACAAGACTGAAGTACTTGTACTAGGACCACATACAGCTAGAAGTAAGTTTTCTGATTCCACAGTAACTCTGGATGGCCTTTCTGTTTCTTCAGGTGCAGCAGTAAAAGACCTCGGAGTGATTGACCCCAGTCTTTCATTCGAAACTCACATTAATAACATTACCCAGATAGTTTTATTTCATCTCAGAAATACTGCTAAGATAAGTAATTTAATGTTACTACATGACATGGAAAAAACTAGTTCATGCTTTTGTTACTTCCAGGTTGGATTATTGTAATGCCTTACTGTCTGAATGTTCCAAGAAGTGCATAAACAAGCTCCAGTTAGTTCAAAATGCAGCAGCAAGAGTCCTGACTTGAACTAGAAAATATGACCACATCACCCCTGTCTTATCCACACTGCATTGGCTCCCAATCAAATTTCGTATTGATTATAAAGTACTACTATTGACCTTTAAAGCACTGAATGGTCTACCATCACAGTACCTGAGTGAACTTCTGCGCCTCTATGACCCTCCATGCCTACTTAGATCAAAAGGTGCAGGCTATCTGCTGGTACCTCCCATAGTGAAGGCTACATCAGGGGGCAGAGTTTTTTCTTACAAAACCCCACAGTTATGGAACAGCCTTCCAAGTAGTGTTCAGGAATCAGACACAGTCTCAGTGTTTAAGTCTAGGCTGAAAACATATCTGTTTTGTCAAGCCTTTTGTTAATGGTGTTTATGAGGTAAAGGTGTAGATCTGGAGGGTCCTCAGACATAGTGTTTTGGTAAACTGGGATGTATGGATGCTGTCAGTTCCCACTCGCTTGCTCACTCGAGTTTGTTGACTGTGTAGTGGCTGGCTGCTTTATGTTCTGGGACTCCTTCATGCCTGTGTTACCTTCTGGCTCTCCCCTTTTAGTTATGCTTTCATAGTTAGTTGCTGGAGTCCCTGCTTGTACTCAGTGCAATATGTATACTGTTCCTAATTATTCAGGTGACATTGGGCATACCCAACAACCTGTGTTTTTCTCTCAGTTCTCCCCCCCCCCAAATCTGTCCCTCTGAGTTACATGTCGGTCCTGGGATGGAGATGCTGAATCTCTTCTGCTCCTCGGACCTGCCTGATCCATCCTGGTGCCCTGTGTCTGGTTGGAGTCTCATCGCATCGCTCCTGTGGTGGGCAGCCCTATGTGGACAGTTGGGGTTCACGCCTGGAGGACACTCTGGACTCTTGCAGTGGTGCTTTTGTGGCTGGGGACTGCAGTTGACTTGTTGACTTTGGGACTGTGGTTGTTGTAAACGGTTTTACGCTCGGGTCTCCATCAGTGGGGGGTTTACAGCATCAACAAAGCTGACTTTATGTTCGGACTGTTAATGCTATAGTCATGTTGTCTGTTGTTGCCCGGATGGGGATGGGTTCCCTTTTGAGTCTGGTTCCTCTCGAGGTTTCTTCCTCGTGTCGTCTGAGGGAGTTTTTCCTTGCCACCGTCACCACAGGCGTGCTTGTTGGGGATAGATTAGAGATAAAATTAGCTCATATTTTAAGTCAGTCAAATTCTGTAAAGCTGCTTTGTGACAATGTTTATTGTTAAAAGCGCTATACAAAAATAAACTTGACTTTCAGGAAATGCACCTTCCAAGAGCAATCCTATTCAGCCATGTACCAGAAAAGGGAAATTGGAGGGTCTTGGATGCAGATCACGAATGCAAAATTCCAAGTTCCTTCTACTTAATACTGGCTTCCTTTGCATTCTTTGTCTCATCCTGGGACTTGACCATGTCTCAGTAAAATAAACAAACAAACAAACAAATTAATAAATAAATAAGTAAATAAATGAATGACTGATAAATTTTAAGTATTCTGGGCAAATGCTGATTTTTTTTAAATATTTTCTTTTATTGTGAAGGATACTGTTTATGTCCAATTTATCATAGAATTAACTGAGATGAGCCTGAACTGGCTGCATCAACTGCTAAACTGGTGTATTGCCGGCCTCAGATCTGTAAAGTTCTTCTCAAGCACCCTCAGATGGCATGAACTCCTATCTTGAAAGGGAAAAACAGAAATGGCAATCCATCAACGTCTTAAATCCTATAGTGAAGGAATACAATCTGTGATTTTGGAAGCCAACAAAACAAATCAGTGCGAGGAAGGGATCATTTCCATCTAATGACCCACAATTACCAGATTTGCAAAGAAAGGAAATGGAACAGTGGTCTGAGGCTGCCTCAAAGCAGTGGGACAATCCCAATGAGCAACAGCAAGAAACCAATACTATGGGAACATTATAACAAATTTGTCGCCAGCCAACAATGGCACCAATGGAGGGTGAGCAGAGGCAATTCTCATATCAGCAAAGTGGTCAATATTCATCTAGTGACCTCCTTACCATCATGCACAGACAAAACGACACAGATGCATCTTTAGTGCGACAACAGTACATTGTCCCTGCCACCCCAAGAAATTCCCATATTTGAAAGGAATCCACTCCAGTAAAGGGCATTTATCAAAGCCTTTGAACAAGGAATGGAGCAAAAGACAGGAAAGGCAGACTGCTTGTACCATTTGGAGAAGTTTACAAGAGGATGACCACAAGAACTAGTGCGCAGCTGTCAGCAGATAGCTCCTGAGCAAGGCTACAGTGCTCAGAGAAAATGAGTAGACCCCCTTTGAAAAGTAACATTTTAAACAATATCTCAATGAACACAAACAATTTCCAAAATGTTGACAAGACACAGTTTAATATAACATATAGCATCACGCTCCATCCAGCATCCAGTCACTAAAAGAGGTCATTGTTGAAGAATGGAAAAAGATTGATGTTGCAAAATGTCACCAACTTGTTCATTCCATGCCTAGAAGACTTGGTGCTGTCATTAAAAATCATGGAGGCCATACAAAGTACTAGACATAGTAGTTTTTGTTGTGGGGTGTACTCATTTTTGCACCACCCTAATTTGAATAAAACTGAAAAAAATGTGTAATCTAAGTTATATTATTAACCTTACTTTCACATTATAAGTTAAACAGATGTTATATAAAACTTTGTCTCGTCAACATTTTGGAAACTGTTTGTGTTCATTGAGATTTTGTTTAAAATGTTACTTTTCAAAGGGGGTGTACTCATTTACGCCGGGCACTGTATATAGTGGCAAGGGATCTTTTACAGGAATGCTTTGGGAATCCACAGAAAATTGCAGCTGCCTATATGGAAAGAGCTCTGGCATGGCAAACAATAAAATCTGAGGATGTTAAATCACTTCAAGTCTACTCCTTATTCTTGCATGGTTGCTGTAATGTAATAGAGGAGCTGCCATATGTGCAAGAGCAGGACATGCCAGTAAATATGAGGACCATCATCTCAAAGTTATCTTTTAAGAAGAGGGAGCAATGGAGGACTAAAGCACATGAAATAATGGAAACAAGTAACCATAAAGCTCGTTTCAGTGATCTGGTTACATTCATTGAACGACAAGTCAAAATTCTCTCCGATCCTTTGTTTGGTGACATACAAGATCCATCATTTGGTGCCATAGGGGAAAAGAATCCCAACAAGTTTAAATTGCAGCCCAGGGATAGAATAAAAGGAAATATTGTCACCACAACAGTAACATCTATGGATTTGTCTGAGGGAGTTCTTGAACCAACTTCAGATTTAGAGACATCTAAAGGAGTTGAATGTCTTTGTTGTGCTTGTAGTCACACTTCGGATGAGTGTAAGAAGTTTCAGAGAAAGGGGCACAAGGAAAAGATAATCTTCCTGAAGGAAAGGGGAGTTTGCTTTGCATGTTTACGTTCTGGGCTTATGAGTCATAATTG
Source organism: Neoarius graeffei (assembly GCF_027579695.1). Taxonomy (NCBI): domain Eukaryota; kingdom Metazoa; phylum Chordata; class Actinopteri; order Siluriformes; family Ariidae; genus Neoarius; species Neoarius graeffei. The sequence goes on along the minus strand of NC_083579.1, from coordinate 82,986,662 downwards.
CCAGCAGTGCTTGATGTCTAAAGCATGCAGTCAAACTCATCCTACTGTGCTTCATATTAAGGGGCATCTTGCAACTCTGGAACAATCAAAGGAACCATCCAATGATCAGTTGACGCCACTCAAAACATGTAGCCCAACAGGGGCTGGTAAGGACCGAGGTGCTCTATCCATTTTACCTGGAAAGGTGAAATTAACAAAGGGGAATCAAATTATACATACATATGCCTTCCTGGACGCCGGTAGCTTGGCTACATTTTACTCAGAACATCTAATACAGAAATTGAATGTTACAGGCAGAAGAATTAGCCTCCTGTTGCAGACTATGGGTAAGAAAAGATTGTTCCAGCCTATTCTTTGACTGGTTAAGAGATAACTGGTCTGGACAGCAATGATTTTCACATCCTTCTCAAGGTTTTTACACAGAAGGAAATGCCTGTCACTGTAGATGATCTGGTAACTCCTGAAGACCTGACTAATTGGCCATATTTGTCAAAGGTGTACATCCCAAGCATTAAGGCAAATGTTGTGCTGTTAATTGGTATCAATGCTCCCAAGATAATGGAACCTTGGGAGGTCATCAACAGCTGTGGGAATGGTCCATATGCCATTAGGACATTGCTGGGATGGGTCATCAGTGGTCCACTGGCTAGAAACGATGACAACTTGGAGCAAGTTTCTTTCTGCTACAGCAAACAGGATTTCTCTGTCCAAATTGGAGAAAATGCTGACCGATCAGTACAACTTTATAATTAAAAGTGGGTACATTTCTGTTTTTCATGTATTTTGATCATGCATTGCATAAAAAGTGGGATTTTCCTCACTGAAACAAAATTGTCTTGTTTATCCATCATTCAGTGCAGGCACAATCTTTTACAGGTTCCACCAACATTTGAACTCAGATGCCTGGACTCACCATCCAGGGTGCTAACCATGACACCATGGAGCCAAATCATTCAGCACTTGTGCTTTTCAGAAGATCAATACAGACATATAATGGCCAATACCATTGAAGCTGCGATGATATTGCAATAAAGCCCAGATTCAAAATTGCAGAACTGGCCCATACCCATCTTGAAAAGAAGTTGTTTCATGGTGACGGACACAAAGGGTTTGGGACATAAAAGCTGGCTTGACCAAAAGGAGCCTTCTGTTGAGACAGTCTGTGCATGTTAGTTTGGAAGCTGCAAATGAAGGATTCATAGGTTCCACTGAGATTTGAACTCAGATCACTGGATTCAGAGTGCTAACCATTACACCATGGAACCAAAGTCAAACAGTGTGATTCTTTTAACCATCAAATTACTGGCATCGACCTGGCAAAAAAAAAAAGCACAGACCAAGATGTACACAAGCCACAGTCCTTGATGCTGAAATCTGGGCTTGAGCCAAAGATGCTTAGATTTTCAGTCTAACACACTCCCAACTGAGCTATTTCAGCAACTCCTGGGGCAATTACGTCACAGCTCTATCCAAACAGCTGGATACAAAATTTGTCCCTCATCAAATACATACAGCAAGCTGAAATTTGGTTTTGAGATTCATCTCATCTCATCTCATTATCTCTAGCCGCTTTATCCTTCTACAGGGTCGCAGGCAAGCTGGAGCCTATCCCAGCTGACTACGGGCAAAAGGCGGGGTACACCCTGGACAAGTCGCCAGGTCATCACAGGGCTGACACATAGACACAGACAACCATTCACACTCACATTCACACCTACGGTCAATATTAGAGTCACCAGTTAACCTAACCTGCGTGTCTTTGGACTGTGGGGGAAACCGGAGCACCCGGAGGAAACCCACGCAGACACGGGGAGAACATGCAAACTCCACACAGAAAGGCCCTCGCCGGCCCCGGGGCTCGAACCCAGGACCTTCTTGCTGTGAGGCGACAGCGCTAACCACTACACCACCGTGCTGCCCGGTTTTGAGATTACATTAGAATAAGTTACAGGCATTTAGCAGACGCTCTTATGGGACTGTGGTCGCAACAGCTCCAGTTCAAATCTGTGTGGCAGCACTGCTTTTTCCAGGTCACTCTTGAATGCTGGATGAGTGGAAAATATCGATGGAAAAAAGTGTTTGCCCATCAAGTGGGCGGCCCTCACTCTCCGGTACTACCTGCTCGGACACCCGTTCACCCTCTGTTCTGACCAGTGGGACCACTGCGCGGATCACTCTGGGTATCACCCTTCAGCACTTTAAATTCAATTTGGCCTACAGACCGGGGGCTACATATGGTGGTGGCAGATTACCTCTCCTGCCAGGTAATGCCAGGAAAATGACAAAAGGGAGGTCGTCAAGATTGATGTCCATTGACCTTCTCAGGGCTCCAAACCGGGCTTTTAGCCTACCAAACACACATTCTATTTGTTGGAGCCAAATTTAGTTTCCTTAGTTTAGACTCTTACTTTGGTTAAGATTTGCTGGCCTTGGGCCATGGACTTTTATTTTGACACAGCATTTGGTCACCTGACCAGGTAAAGATGGCTGCCTCCCACTTGGTAGTCAGTCTCAGTTAGACAAAGGAAGATGTTGTAGTGATTTTTTTTTTTTTACTGCTTTAAGCCTTTATCTTTTGGGATTTAGAAACATTGAACTTGGAAAACAAATACTTTAGTTTTACTTCTTTGAACCATTATATTTGGATTACCTAGCCTTATTTGGAATTACAAACAATTTGGATTTACTTCACTGTGTGCCACCTGCTTGCTTGCCTGCCATTGCCTTTCTCCCTCTGCCTGCTTGCTACTTACCTGCTTGCGACCTGCTTACCTCCATCTTGAACATCTTCCCCCATTTTGAACAAGGTATGAACAACAGCTGAACACAGTGTTTTAAGATAAGCGTGTGACAACAACTATACAACATCTACCCTTTGAATTTGAACTGAATTGAAACTGACACTAACAAACAGTAAACTTTTCATGAAGTGCTTAAAACATGGAAACTCAACTTGAAATGGGATTTGTTTGGACTGTGTATAGCATGCACTTTGGATATACTGGATTTTGGAACACATCCTTGAATTTAAACTGAATTTCTGTGTTGACGTCACTTTATTTGAAATAAGCTCTTTGGTGAAATTGCTAGAAGATGTCTCAATCCGAGTCACCTGAAGTTAAGTTGCTGATTCACCAACAGAGGATGCTAATGCTCAACTCATGGCTCAATCCAAGTCGCCTGAACTTGAAGTTGCTGATTTACCTACAGACGATGCTAATGTGCAAATCATGGCTGAAAAGCAGTTGAGTCAGCGCATTGCAACCCGAAAGGGAAAACTGAGTTTTTGTACACGGAAACAAAATGAGTTAAAGGAATTTATGGACAAAGGCAGTGTTGCTGATATGGACAAAGGCATTCAAGATCTTATTGATGCATTGAATGAATTTGACAAAGCTCATTTGCTTGTGCAAGACATGTTGACTGGGGATGAAAGGCAAGATGACCATGTCAAATGGGATGAACCAAAAAGGAAGTCCTTCTTATCTTTTCTTGAAAATGCGCAGACATTTAAAGGTAGTCTTTCTCAGCCATTACCTGTTATTACCCTTTTGGACAGTGTTTCCAATACATCTAGAAAGTCAAGGAGTTCTGGGAGTTCTTCCAAATCTAGTGCATCATCACAGTCATCAGCACGTGCAAAGGCTGAAGCAGAAAAGGCAGCTCTTCTTGAACGTGCTGCTAGACTTGAGAAGAAACACGCTCTTGAGCTGCAAAGGATGCAACTGCAAAGTGAAATAGAGCAGAGTGCCCTGGAAACTGACATTGCTGCAGCAAATGCAAAGGTGAAAGTTCTGGAGAGTTATGGAAACAAAAGCAGGCTCTGTTTGTCGATCAGAACCCGTGGATGCCATGAATTTGTACCTGGAGGCACAAGGAAAAAATGTAAAGGAAACTTATTTGGATCCGGAGACTTCAATTGAATATGCAAATATACAAACGGTCCCCAAGACTCCTCTGCAGATGCTTACAGCACAAAGACAAACCCAACTCTCCTTTCAACCACCTTCTAATCAGCCTCAGCTGCTACTTCCACTCCCACCATGGTAGCAGCTACTTCTGCTCCCACTGCAGCAGTAGCCACCCCTGCCCTCATGACTGCAGCAGCTAATCCAACCACACACTCTGCACAGCCAAATTTGAATAGCGGTTTAAGTGACATTGCAAACCTCTTTATTCAGCAACGGGGGCTATCTTTGCTTCCCACTAGGGATATGCCTGTTTTTGATGGGGAACCTTTGAACTTTAGGCCTTTTATGCAGGCATTCATGCATGGAATTGAAAATAAGGCCATAAGTAATCAAGACCGCTTGTATTACTTGGAGCAGTACACTTCCAGCCAATCAAAGGAACTAGTGAGAAGCTGTTTGCACATGAGTGCAGATGATGGATATGCAGAGGCTAAACGATTGCTGGAGTACCATTTTGGTGTCAAGATAAAGCTCACTAATGCATACATGGAGAAAGCCTTGAGCTGGAGTAACATTAAGGCAGAAGATGGAAAGGCATTGTCCAGTTATGCACTCTTCCTTCGAGCATGCTGCAACCTGTCTCAAAGTCTGCAAGACATGGAGGAGCTTAGTCTACCCTCCAACCTGAGGCTTCTTGTTTCAAAGCTTCCTCTTAAGCTGAGGGAAAGATGGCGGTCAATCGCATTTGACATTTCTGGAACAAAGACAAAGGCTAATTTCTCTGACCTTGTTACCTTCATTGAGAAGCAAGCTAGGATCATGCAAGATCCCCTCTTTGGTGACATTCAACAGCCACTTCCCACAAAGAAGCTCTTGCAGCCCAAACCTACATCAGATTCCAAGCTTTCATTTAAAGGCAAAGGTAGTTTTGTAACTGCTGTGACAAATGCATCTGCCCCTCCCAAGAGTGATGTCCCCAAGCAACAATCTGATGATGGCAAATCTCATGTTGCAAGCTCTTGTGCAATTTGTAATAGAACACATGCCTTGACTTCATGTGAAGAGTTGCTTTCTAAGACACATGAAGAACGTGTTGAAGTGTTGAAGAAGAAAGGTGTCTGTTTTGGCTGCTTGGTAAAGGGCCACATGAGCAAAGATTGTAAACAGTGCCTTACTTGTACTATGTGTTCTAAAAAACATCCAGACATCCTGCATATTCAGAAGACAGATGATGGAGTCACAGACCACAAAGGGAACTCCAGTGGATCTGGAAGGTCAATAAATAGTGGATTGGTCTCACTGGAAAAGGAAGGCATTGGATCTAGTGACGATCATTGCACACTGGCTATCGTACCTGTTCAAGTGAAGCTGAGTAACTCCAATCATGTTGTCCAGACATATGCATTCCTTGATCCAGGAAGTTCCGCCACATTTTGCACTGAGAGTCTCCGAAGACGACTGAATGCAAGAGGAAGACATCATAGGATCCTTTTGCGAACCATGGGTCAAGAGAAACCCACTGACAGCATCATCATCAGTGGCTTAGAAGTAAGCAGTTTGGAAGGGGGAAACTTCTATGGATTGCCTGATGTTTACACACAGAAAGAAATTCCAGTCAGCAAAGACCATATCCCAAGGCAGAAGAATTTGGAGAAATGGCCACACTTGAAAGATGTATTTCTGCCAAGCATTGATGCTGACATTGATCTTTTGATTAGTACTAATGTGCCCAAACTCATGGAGCCATGGAGGGTGATAAATAGCAATGGCAATGGGCCTTTTGCAACCAAAACCCTGCTGGGCTGGGTTGTCAGTGGTCTCCTCCATGATGAGCACACATCTCAATAAGCAAGGTAAACCATATGTTTACAGCCATCGGATTTCTGTGGAAACTGTACGTGACCTTCTGGTTCAGCAATTCAACCATGACTTTCCTGAGAGTGCATATGAGAAGGAAGAAATGTCTCAAGAGGATCTGAGATTTCTGGGAATAATGAACACCCATAAAACTACAAGATGGACACTATCAGTTGCCGCTGCCATTTAAAGGGGATCCTAAAATGCCCAACAACCGGCTGATGGCAGAGCAAAGGGCAGAGTCTTTGAAGCAGAAGTTTGGGAGGAACACTATCTTTAAAGAAGAATACACACTTCATGAACGCCATGTTGAAATGTGGACATGCTGAACTCGTGCCCAAAGAGGAAGTGGCATTACAGAATGGCAAAGGCTGGTACATACCCCACCATGGAGTACGTCACCCCAAAAAAGGAAGCTTGCGAGTGGTTTTTGACTGCTCTGCATCTTACCAAGGAACATCTCTCAACAGTGAACTCCTGAAGGGCCCAAATCTCACAAACTCCTTGATTGGTGTCCTGCTATGTTTCTGTCATGGGAATGTGGCCATACTGGCGGATGTGGAGATGATGTATTATCAGGTGAAGATACCGCCAGAGCATGTTGACTTTTTGCGCTTCTTGTGGTGGGAAGATGGCAACACATCTCAGCCTCTCATGGAATACAGGATGACCATTCACATCTTTGGAGCAACATCATCAGCTGGTTGTGCCAGTTATGCCTTGAGGAGGACTGCTGAGGACCACAAAAACAGCTTTTCAGCTGATGCAGTGAACACGGTCCTCAACAACTTTTTTTTTGTTGTTGTTGATTTTGCTGAAGTCCGTGGATACAGAGACCGATGCCATTCACCTGTACAAGGAATTGAAGGTTCTTTGTGCAGCAGGAGGTTTCAATCTCACCAAGTGGTCCAGTAACAGCCGAGCTGTCCTGGCCCACATTCCTGAATGTGAAATGGCTAAGGCAGTGAAGGACTTGGACCTAGACTTGGAAGACCTGCCACTGGAAAGGGCCCTTGGTGTGCACTGGTGTGCAGAAGATGATGTCTTCAAGTTCCACATGGCTCTCAAAGAACAACCATGCACCAGGCGAGGCATTCTATCTATGGTCAGTTCAATGTATGACCCGCTAGGATTTCTTGCCCCAGTGACCTTTCCAGCAAAACATCTGATACAGGAACTTTGCAGGCTTAACCTTACCTGGGACGAAGACATACCCAATACTTATGCACAATCCTGGAAACATTGGCTGCAGGGCCTTGAGACTCTCACAGACTTTAACATCACCCGCAGTTTCAAACCAAAGAAGTTTGGAAGGGTTGAATGTACACAATTACACCACTTCTGTGATGCAAGTGAAGTCGGATATGGCGTGGTGACCTACTTGAGGTTAGTCAATAGTCAGGAGCAGGTGCATGTGAAGTTTGTGATGGGGAAATCAAGAGTGGCACCATTGAAGTTGATGACAATCCCACGTCTTGAGCTGGCCGCTGCAGTACTGACAGTTCGTATAGACCGGATGCTCATAGATGAGTTGAAACTGGACCTGGAACCGTCCGTGTTTTGGACAGACAGTACAACTGTCTTGAAGTACATAAGGAGTGACGGCAGACGATTTCACACCTTTGTTGCAAATCATGTAAACGCAATCAGGGGTATGTCTGCTGTATCACAGTGGAAACACATTCCTGGAAAACTGAATCCTGCAGACTATGCATCATGCGGATTAAATGCTGCAGAGTTCCTGAAAAGCAACAACCAGATCCTAAGGCCCATCAGCAAGATCTACCTGTTGGTGAAGGCCGACAGTCAACATTGAACAAAGACTCTTGACATGCGCACGCGCTTCCCTTTGCACTACATTCATACACCGATACTTGCACACATTTATAGTATAATTGGAATTAAAACTTAGAACTAGAATTTAGAAATTGAATTTATTGTTTATTGAAAATTGGCTCCATTGTAAATGTTTTGTTATAGCCACGCATGGTAGCTATAAGGGGCCGGATATGTTGGAGCCAAATTTATTTTCCTTAGTTTAGACTCCTACTTTGGTTAAGATTTGCTGGCCTTGGGCCATGGACTTTTATTTTGACACAGCCTTTGGTCACCTGACCAGGTAAAGATGGCTGCCTCCCACTTGGTAGTCAGTCTCAGTTAGACAAAGGAAGATGTTGTAGTGATATAGTTTTTTTTTTTTTTTACTGCTTTAAGCCTGTATCTTTTGGGATTTAGAAACATTGAACTTGGAAAACAAATACTTCTTTGAACCCTTTATTTTGAACCATTATATTTGGATTACCTAGCCTTATTTGGAATTACAAACAATTTGGATTTACTTCACTGTGTGCCACCTGCTTGCCTGCCTGCCATTTTCCCCTTCTCCTTGCTTGCTTGCCTGCCATTGCCTCTCTCCCTCTGCCTGCTTGCTACTTACCTGCTTGCGACCTGCTTACCTCCATCTTGAACATCTTCCACCATTTTGAACAAGGTATGAACAACAGCTGAACACAGTGTTTTAAGATAAGCGTGTGATAACTATACAACATCTACCCTTTGAATTTGAACTGAATTGAAACTGACATTCACACTATTACCATCCGTGCATGGCCCAAAGACAGTCTGAAGTACTGCTCTTGGGCAGTGCTCCCCCCATTGGCATATTCTTTGATCAGATATGGGAGCAGTGGATACGCGGGGTCACCCAGTAGGTAAATTTGTATGGCCTCTTTATCAGTAATTTGCCTGGGACAGGGTGGAATATTTCCATTTTTCAGGTGTGTGTTTAGATTAGAATTTGCAAACATACAAGCATCATGGATGCTCCCCAGCTATTTATTTTAACATGATGGTGGCACTGGTAATGGCGACAGGCAGCGGTGTGTGAGCATTGTAGTAAGTGAGTAAGTTTAATTTATATAGCACATTTAAAAACAGCGAGAACTGGCCAAAGTGCTGTACAGTGTCAAACAAAAAGACTAGAATAAATAATAAAAATGAGCTAAAAGTGAGACATGGTCAAGTAGCAAGAATAAAATACATAAAATACAAAAAGCATTCCAACAGACAAATGCAATAAAAAGGCAAGATAAAAAATGGAGACAAAAGAAAAAAAAGATAAACTAGGAGGCAAAGGCCAAGGAGTACAAATGTGTTTTGAGTCTGGATTTAAAAGTAGTGATTGTGGGAGCAGATCTGATGTCAGGAGGCAAACCATTCCAGAGACGTGGAGCTGCCACAGCAAAAGCACGGTCCCCTTTGTTTTTGAGGCGGGACCGGGCAACATAGAGGAGACCTTTATCGGCAGATCTGAGGGACCTGGGTGCAGAGTAGTGCTGAAGCATGTCAGAGATGTACATAGGGGCCTGGCCATGAAGTGACTTAAAAACCAAAAGTAGTATTTTAAATTGAATTCTAAAACAAATGGGGAACCAGTGCAGAGAGGAGAGGACAGGGGTGCTGTGTTCCTGCCTCTTTGTGCCTGTTAAAAGCCTAGCAGCAGCATTCTGCACCAACTGCAGGCGAGCTAGCTGGGACTGGGGGAGGCCAAAGTAAAGGGCATTGCAGTAATCCAGCCGAGATGTTATGAAGGTATGGATAACTGTTTCAAGATCTTGAAAGGACAGTGAGGGCTTGAGCTTGGTGATCATGCTCAGCTGATGGTAACTATTTTTAATGACAGTATTAATCTGTTTTTTTTAAAACACAAGTCAGACTCAAAGATAACCCCAAGGCTTTTAGCAGATGGCTTAACAAAGGAGGAAAGGTGAGATAGATTGTCAGTAACTGTGGGTATTGATTTAGGGCAGGGGTGTCAAACCTGATCCATAAAGGGCTGTGTGGCTGCAGGTTTTCATTCCAGCCATGCAGCAGCACCCTGATTTGGCTTATTCAATCAACTGACACACCCACCCTTTAATCAAGGGTGGGTGTGGCTGCAAGTATTTGACTGTGTGAAGACAGTTCAGTTGATTGAATGAGCCAAGTCAGGTGTGCTGCTGCATGGCTGGAATGAAAACCTGCAGCCACAAGGCCCTTTATGGATCAGGTTTGACACCCCTGATTTAGGGGATCCAAAATTTACGACCTCGGTCTTGCTGTCATTGAGTTGTAAAACGTCGTTGGACATCCAATGCTTAATGGCCTCTATACAATCTAGGAGAGATTGGGCAGACTCCTTTGTTGTTAATGGTAGATATAACTGTGTGTCATCAGCGTAGAAGTGAAAAGAAACAAAGTGTTTACGGATAATGTCCCCTAGGGGGAGCATGTACAGACAAGAGTATTGGCCCTAAAATTGATCCTTGGGGGACACCATAGGAGACCGGGGCAGAAGCAGATGAAGAATGACCGATGGAGACTGAGAAAGTTCTATGTTGCAGATATGACTTAAACCAGAGCAGTGCTGTCCCTTTAATGCCCACCCACTCTTCAAGGCGATTGAGGAGGAGGTTATGATCCACGGTGTCAAAGGCTGCACTGAGATCCAGCAGGGCCAAGACTGCACTTTGACCAGCGTCGAATGTGAGGAGCAAGTCATTAGTGATTTTCAGTAATGCAGTTTCTGTGCTGTGACAGGCCCTGAATCCAGATTGAAAAGGCTCCAAGATGGCGTGTTGAGATAGGAAGGGGGACAGCTGGGACAACACTACTTTTTCAAGTACTTTGGAAATAAATGGGAGTTTAGAGATGGACCTATAGTTGTTCAAGCATTTGGGATCCAGGTTGTGTTTCTTGAGTAAAGGTTGGACAATTGCATGTTTGAGGCAGGCTGGGACAGAACCAAATGTCAGACAAGAGTTAATAATGAGTTGTAGGGAGGGGCCAACAACGTCAAAGGCTTCCTTTAAAATGGGACATGGAACCTCATCACCTGGGGATGAGGTGGTTTTCATATGGAGGACAATGTCCTTTAAGTCGACCAGGGAGACAGGGTTAAAGTGACAGAAAGTAGCTATAGGGTGTGGGGGTATGTGAGGAGATGGATCAGGAGGAGGGAACAGAGCTCTGATGTTCTCAATTTTCTCAATAAAAAAATGTAGGAAGTTCTCGCAGATATCTGAATTTATAATGGGGGCTGGAGAAAGAGGTGGGTTCAAACTTAAACTGAACTGAAACTGAACTTCATGGTAGAGTTTATTGTGTTAAACAAAATTTTAGGTCTATTGGAACGCCGGTTAATGATATCTGAAAAATATCTGGCTCTGGCTTCTTTGGCAGCTGCCTGAAAGGATGATAAAGCAGATTTGAAAGGAGACAGTAAGACGGTCTTTCTTCCATCTCCTTTCAGCTCTGCGACAGGCCTGCTTGAGTGAGCGAGTATGGTCATCGAGTCTCACTTTAGGTTTAAAATTGGGATATTTATATCTGAGAGGGGCCACTAAATCCAAGATCTCTGAGCAGGATGAGTTAAATAAAACAAATCATCAGAACTACATGAGGCATCAGCAGCTGCAGTCATAGCTGAGGCAACATCTTTACTTAAAAAACAGTCAGTGAACTGGGCTATAGCCAGTGGGTTTAAGTGACGGAAATAATGTCCAGGGGCTTTGACTATCTGAACAGGATGAGCAATGTTGATGTTAAAGACGGGCTTATGATCAGAAAAAGTAGCATCGGCAACTGATGTTCTCAACAGAAAAACCATAAGAAAGGACAAGGTCCAGAGTATGACCCAGTATATGGGTGGCTTGGTCAATGTGTTGGGTGAGCCCAAACGCATCCAATACGTCACACAACTTCTTGACCATGGGCTTATCCGGACAGCATACGTGGATATTAAAATCGCCCAGCAACAGCAGACGATCATACATCGACACACAATCAGATAAAAAAGATAAATTCTGCAATAAAATCTTTATCTGGCTTGGGAGGTCTATAAATCAATACACACAACAGTGGATTGCGTTTTGATTCCACAGTAACGCATTGGAGTTCAAAGGTGGAAAAAGTTCTCAGGGAAAGCGGCTGGATTTTTAAAACGTTATTATAAAAAAGAGCTACTCCACCACCACGTCCGGAGCGCCTTGGGGTGCTAATGAATGAGCAGTTTGTAGGGTACAGTTCACCAAAGGCGGAGGACTCACCAACTCCGGCAGAAATCCAGGTCTCATTCATTCATTCATTATCTCTAGCCGCTTTATCCTTCTACAGGGTCGCAGGCAAGCTGGAGCCTATCCCAGCTGACTACAGGCGAAAGGCGGGGTACACCCTGGACAAGTCGCCAGGTCATCACAGGGCTGACACATAGACACAGACAACCATTCACACTCACATTCACACCTACGCTCAATTTAGAGTCACCAGTTAACCTAACCTGCATGTCTTTGGACTGTGGGGGAAACCGGAGCACCCGGAGGAAACCCACGCGGACACGGGGAGAACATGCAAACTCCACACAGAAAGGCCCTCGCCGGCCCCGGGGCTCGAACCCAGGACCTTCTTGCTGTGAGGCGACAGCGCTAACCACTACACCACCGTGCCGCCCCTATCCAGGTCTCAGTTAAAAATAATAAATCCAGATCATGACGGGAGAAAAAGTCATTCAGTATGAATGTCTTATTTAACACTGATCTGCTGTTGACAAGCGCCACTTTTGCCTCCATGCGTGTCGCGACCTGCACACAACGAGAGAATTCCAACAGTCGAATGTTATCCGGGTTTACCCCACCACTGCAAATGCGGGGTCACAGTCGGATGGGAATGACAGGTACCGAGGGAAGCCGTGGGACAATGGGTACATGGCAGGAGTAGTTCAGGTCCCAGGATCGCTGTGTCAGGAAGAAATCAACCCAACTTGTGTGGAGTAAGCGGCGACAGCGGGAGCCTGACCATGGCTGTGAAACAGCGAGACGGGCCCAGGCCTTGATCTTCACTCGGAGACCTCCGCGTTTACCCCGCCGCTTCCGACGTTTCTTGCGGTGAGCAGAGCAGCAGGGGAGCCGGAGAACGCACTCCACAGGCAGGTGAGAGAATGTCGGATGGTGTCTGAAACTGACAGCAGGATTTCCACTCGTGTACTGCTCGAAACAGTCCTTGATATGCAGCAGAGACTGGAGATCATAAGTATGAAAAGCCTCGGAGCGTTCACAGAGCAGCAGAAAAATTAGCAGAGAGAGACACAACAAACGAACAGGTAGGAGCTCATGGAGCAGACGGCAGGCCGACAAACACACTGGCGCCATCTTGCTGTCATTGTGACCAACCTCCTTCTAAAATGTGAGCGTATGAATGTCAATGCACGTTTTTTGTCTTTATCGTCATTACTAACAAGTTCGGACTATCGTTACTATTTACTGCAACAATTACAATGACTTACCGCGGTATGTTGGGCCTTCTATTTCTCATCACTTTCTTCTGTCACCTACTGAGTGGATTATGTGACCACCGAGGGCCTTTCCAATATGGCCGCGATTTCCTGCTGCTTCTACGGGACAACAACCCTGGCAGTGTGGATCCCTCATCCACCTTCCCTGTGGAGATGATCCGTCCAGTATACATCAGCGGTAGCCAGGGCTGGGGTCCCAGGCCATTGAGGAAGTGGGGGAGACGGGGTAGCGTGCGCCAGAGACTGAAGAGGCAAGGTCACCGCCGGATTCCTCTGCCCACTGTCATCTTAGCCAATGTCCAGTCACTTCGCAACAAGATTGACGAGCTCCAGGCAAACGTCAAGTTTTCACATGAGTATAAGAACGCTTGTCTCCTTGCCTTGACTGAGACATGGCTCAAAGATCATGACCCCCAGTCCGATTTGGGGATCGACAGCTTTGGGGAGCCTGTTAGCTTGGACAGAGATCCCTCGGTCACAGGTAAATCACTGGGGGGAGGCTTATGTCTCTATGTTAATAAGAACTGGTGCAGCACGGTGATAGTCACTATGTACCCCCGACATTGAATTGTTGTCTGTGTCCCTTCGTCCATTTTATTTACCAAGGGAATTTCCACAGTTATTTGTAACACTTGTCTACATTCACCTGAAAGCTAATGCAGAGTTAGCAACCCAGGTTATAGTCAAGGTGCTGCAGTGGCTACAAGGGATTTCCCCGGATGCGCCGGTCCTTGTCATGGACGATTTTAACCATTGTAAACCAGGGAAGTCCCTGTGTAATTTTTACCAGTATGTGACTTGTCCGACTCGCCCTGGAAAATGTCTGGACCTCTGTTACGGTTCTGTGAAGGGTGCTTACAAGTCCTTGCGCAGAGCCCCACTTGGTTTGTCGGATCACAGCGCCATGTATTTACTTCCGGCCTATAAACTAGTCCTGAAGGAACACAAGCCAGTGAAACGTTTGGCTCCGGTTTGGTCAGAGGAATCAATCCAAAGTTTACAGGACTGCTACAGCTGTACAGACTGGGCCTTGTTTAAGGAGGTCTGTACTGATCTAGATGATCTCAGAGACTGTGTCAGCACATGTAATCTTCTGTGAGGACTTGGTTATTCCACTCAAACAGGTTTCTTTCTTTCCGAACAACAAACCATGGATTTCAAAATCAGTTCAAAACTTAATAAATCAGCATAACATTTGTTTTTATCAGGGGGACACTACTAAGTAGAGAGAGCTACAAAAACAAGTTAAGAAAGAACTTAAGCTTGCCAAGTGTAGCTATAGAGTGGAGAACCTGCTTTGTGCCAGTCGCTCCCGCCCTGCATGGGAAGGGGTGAAATCCATGATGGGTATGAAAACCAAAAAATGTCTTATTTCCCATGGCAACATGTCTGACCATGAACTTTCAAATGAACTGAATGTTTTTTATAACCGTTTTAATACACGCAACTTTGCAGTGGAACAATCCCATTTTAAGGCTGTGACAGCGGACCAAAATCCCGTCCACATTGAGGAGGGTATGGTCCGGAGACTTTTCCAGGGTGTGAAGGAGAGGAAAAGTCCAGGCCCTGATGGTATCAGTGGCCGCTTACTCAAGAATCGTGCAGATCAGTTGTCTGATATTTTTTGCTATATTTTTAGACGCTCCCTCCATCTCAATAAGGTCCCTTGGTCATGGAAAAATTCCATTATTGCCCCGTCCCTAAAAACAGAGCTCCAAAACAGCTGAATGACTACAGGCCCATTGCCCTTACATCCCTTGTTATGAAGTCATTTGAGAAGATAGTTAAGAATGCACTATTATCCACTGTGAAAACCGGATTGGGCCCATTGCAATTCGCCTATAGGCCAGGTAGAGGGGTGGACGATGCCATATGCACTTTACTGAACTTGGTGCTCTCGCACCTTGAGGCAGCTAACACCTTTGCATGTCTTTTTATTGATTTTTCCTCTGCTTTTAACTGTATCCAGCTACATATTTTAGCTAATAGGTTAAAGAACACACATAACATTGACCCTGGTCTTATTTCTTGGTTGATGGATTTTTAACCGCCAGATCCCAACGTGTCAGGGTCAACGATGTTTTATCTGATGCTCTGCTCTCCTCCACTGGTTCACCGCAGGGTTGTATTCTCTCCCCCCTTTTATTTGTTTTATACACAAATTTGTGTCAAAGCCAGCACACAGGACGACATATTTTAAAGTTTGCTGACAACTCTGTTATTGTGTCTCTTTTAAAGTCAGATGATCCTAATTAGAACACCATGTTCGAGCATAGGGGTGTCCATAAGTGCACGTGGCACCAGGACACCTTAGGTCGGAGGTCAATGATAGACTTTGTAGTCGTTTCATCTGATCTCCGGCCCTATGTCTTGGACACTCGGGTGAAGAGAGGGGCTGAGCTGTCAACTGATCACCACCTGGTGGTGAGTTGGATCCGCTGGCGGAGGAGGAAGCTGGACAGACCTGGCAGGCCCAAACGTATGGTGAGGGTCTGCTGGGAACGTCTGGCCGAGCACTCTGTTGGGGAGGTCTTTAACTCCCACCTCCGGGAGAGCTTTTCCCAGCTTCCGAGGGAGGCGGGGGACATTGAGTCTGAGTGGACCATGTTCTCTACCTCCATTGTGGACGCAGCTGTTCGGAGCTGTGCCCGCAAGGTCTCTGGTGCCTGTCGTGGCGGCAATCCCCAAACCCGGTGGTGGACACCAGAAGTAAGGGATGCCGTCAAGCTGAAGAAGGAGTCCTATCGGGCCATGTTAACCTCCAGGACTCCCGAGGCAGCTGACGGGTATCGGCAGGCCAGGCGTGCTGCAGCTCGGGCAGTTGCGGAGGCAAAAACTCGGAACTGGGAGGAGTTCGGGGAGGCCATGGAGAAGGACTATTGGTCGGCCTCGAAGAAATTCTGGCAAACCGTCCGGCGCCTCAGGAGAGGGAAGCAGTACTCTGCCAACACTGTTTACAGTGTGGGTGGGGAGCTGTTGACCTCGACTGGGGACATTGTCGGGCGGTGGAAGGAATACTTTGAGGATCTCCTCAATCCCACCGTCATGTCTTCCACTGAGGAGACTGAGGCTGATGACTCAGAGGTGGACTCGTCCATTACCCAAGCCGAAGTCACTGAGGTGGTTTGCAAGCTCCTCGGTGGCAAGGCACCGGGGGTGGATGAGATCCGCCCTGAGTATCTCAAGTATCTGGATGTTGTGGGGCTGTCTTGGTTGACACGCCTCTGCAACATCGCGTGGCGGTCAGGGACAGTGCCTCTGGAGTGGCAGACTGGGGTGGTGGTCCCTCTTTTTAAGAAAGGGGACCGGAGAGTGTGCCCCAATTATAGGGGAATCACACTTCTCAGCCTCCCAGGGAAGGTTTACTCCAGGGTACTGGAGAGGAGAATTCGACCAATGGTCGAACCTCGGATCCAGGAGGAACAATGCGGTTTTCGTCCTGGTCGCGGAACACTGGACCAGCTCTATACCCTTCAGAGGGTGCTCGAGGGTTCATGGGAGTTTGCCCAACCAGTCCACAGGTGCTTTGTGGATCTGGAGAAGGCATTCGACCGTGTCCCCCGTAGTATTCTGTGGGGGGTGCTTCGGGAGTATGGGGTTCGGGGCTCTTTGCTAAGGGCTGTCCGGTCCCTGTACGAACGGAGCAGGAGTCTGGTTCGCATTGCCGGCAGTAAGTCAGACCTGTTCCCAGTGCATGTTGGACTCCGGCAGGGCTGCCCTTTGTCACCGGTTCTGTTCATAATTTTTATGGACAGAATTTCTAGGTGCAGCCAGGGGCCAGAAGGAATCCTGTTTGGGAACCACAGGATTTCATCTCTGCTTTTTGCGGATGATGATGTCCTGTTGGCTTCTTCAAACCAGGACCTTCAGCATGCACTGGGGCGGTTTGCAGTCGAGTGTGAAGCGGCTGGGATGAGAATCAGCACCTCCAAGTCCGAGGCCATGGTTCTCGACCGGAAAAGGGTGGCTTGCCCTCTCCAGGTTGGTGGAGAAGTTCTGCCTCAAGTGGAGGAGTTTAAGTATCTCGGGATCTTGTTCACGAGTGAGGGAAGGATGGAGCGTGAGATCGACAGGCGGATCGGTGCAGCCTCCGCAGTGATGCGGTCGCTTTACCGGTCCGTTGTGGTGAAGAAGGAGCTGAGCCAAAAGGCGAAGCTCTCAATTTACCGGTCGATCTACGTTCCGACTCTCACCTATGGTCATGAGCTTTGGGTAATGACCGAAAGGACAAGATCGCGGATACAAGCGGCCGAAATGAGTTTCCTTCGCAGGGTGGCTGGGCGCTCCCTTAGAGATAGGGTGAGAAGCACAGTCACTCGGGAGGAGCTCGGAGTAGAGCCGCTGCTGCTCCACATCGAGAGGAATCAGCTGAGGTGGCTCGGGCATCTTTTTCGGATGCCTCCTGGACGCCTCCCTGGGGAGGTGTTCCAGGCATGTCCCCCTGGGAGGAGGCCCCGGGGAAGACCCAGGACACGCTGGAGGGACTATGTCTCTCGGCTGGCCTGGGAACGCCTCGGTGTTCTTCCCGAGGAGCTGGCCGAGGTGTCTGGGGAAAGGGAAGTTTGGGCTTCCATGCTTAGACTGCTGCCTCCGCGACCCGGTCCCGGATAAAGCGGAAGAAGACGAGATGATCCTGATTATGGCTCAGTGGTGTCTGATTTTATTTACTGGCGTAAGTCGTCCTTTTTAGACATAAACGTCACAAAAACTAAAGAAATGATCATTGATTTTAGAAAAAACAAATGTCATCTCCCCTGTATATATTAGTGATCAGGTAGTTGAAGTTGTGGAGGAGTATAAATACTTGGGTACCATAATCGACTACAGATTTACCTTTGACAAACATGTGGACACTGTATGCAAGAAACCTCACCAACGTATGCATTTTTATCGTAAACTGAGGAATTTTAACATGGACGGCAGTTTTATGAGAATGTTTTACAGTTGTTTTATTGAATCTGTTCTTACTTTTTATCTGCTGGTTTGGGTTGCTGACACAGAAAATCAAGAACCGTATTTTTAACATCAGTCTCTGTAGCAAAATTGCCAATACTCCCCTGAACAAGATCTCCACTCTCCATAAAATCAGGTCACTCAAAAAAGCACAGGCAATTTTAGCTGACCCCAGTCACCCCGTTCTCAGAGTTCTCCCTTTTACCATCCAGACGCAGATTTCTTTTAAAAGGTTGTAGAACCAACAGATTCAAAAACTCATTTTTACCTGCTGTAACCGTCCTTTTAAAACACTTCTTGATGAATGTTTTTATTGTTCTAATTATTTATGGTTGGTTTATGTCTCAATTGTGACTGTATTTATTGTTGGTGCGTGTTTTTTCTGCTGGCTGCAAAGTTAATTGCCCTCAGGGGACATTAAAAATACCTTGAACCTTTCACCACCACGTCCATGAATGGATATTTGTAGTCACAGGTAGCTTGAATATTTAAGGTCAAGGTCAACTTTATTATCCCCAGGGGGAAACTCAAGTGGTCCATATTGCACATCTCCTCAAAACATACCAAAGACATATAGACAGACAGACAATAGACATACCACATTAAAATAAATCTATGATAAAAAGTATGATGTAAGATAAAAACAAGAGATAAAAACTGTGCGCTACATAAAATAAATAAAATGCATAAAAGGAAATTTGTACAGATGAGTGAACTAAAGTGCAACAGATGCTTTTGGTTTGTTATTGTGTAGTCTTATTGCTGTGGGTACAAATGATTTGTGGTACCTCGCTGTCCTGATTGGCCTCTGCAGAAATCTGTTATTAGACCTGGTGCTTCTTAAAAAGTTTGGAAACAGAGGATGTGTTGGGTCAGTTAAAATTTGATCCATCTTTCTTAAAATAAGCTCATTGTACAGCTCAACTGCAGATGTCTGGTCCACACCAATAACCCGGCTGGCTGATTTAATGACACGCTGCAATTTTTTGTGGTCCTGTACGTGCATATTTCCATAGATGTAGATTAGCCCAAATGATAAAATATTCTGTAAAAGTGATTTATAAAACAATTGGAGAATACTGCAGTCTAATCTAAAATATTTGAGTTTCCTAAGAAAGAACATCCTCTGTTGTAGCTTCTTACATTTGGTCTGTGCACACTGGTTAAAACACAATCTATCGTCTATCTCTATTCCCAAATACTTTTAAGATGAGACCCGTTCTATCTGTTCGCCATTAATCTTGGATGGGGAGATAAGTATTCCTCTTTTTGCTAAAATCTATCACCATTTCCTTTGTCTTTTTAACATTGACCAATAAAAAGTTGTCTGTACACCACCTAATAAAACCCTGAACTTCCCTTTCAAAACCTTCAACGGATAAGGTGTCAGAATGTAGGAAGTCCACCAGTGCTGTGTCGTCGGCGTACTTAAAAAGGGCATGAGCTGGGGAGGATGCCTGGCAGTCATTGGTGTACAGTATGTATAAAATTGGTGAGAGAACGCAACCTTGTGGTGCTCCAGTATTAATTGTTTTCAGTGAGGAGATGTGGGAGTTAAATCTTACTTGCTGACTGTGTTCAGTTAAAAAAGCATTAATCCACAGTATGAGTCTGGGATTTACTCCTAGGTGTAGAAGCTTTCTCACCATCAAATGTGGTTGTATTGTGTTAAAAGCACTGCTAAAATCAATAAAAACAATTTTTACCAGACTCCTTGGGTGTTCAAGATGCTCATACACGTTGTTGGTCAAGGTAAGGAGCGCATCTTCGACCCCCCTCTTGGCACGGTAAGCAAACTGATTGGGGTCTAGAGAATGTGATACCTCAGAGAGAAGTTGGTTTAGAATGATTTTTTCAAAACACTTCATTACAGTGGATGTGAGTGCAACAGGGCGCAAGTCATTAAGTTCCCTGGGTCTGTTGTTTTTAGGCACTGGCACTATTAACGATCGTTTCCAAAGACTGGGGACCACACCAGTGTCAAGGGACCATTGGAAGAGCCTTTGGAAGGGCTGTGCCAGCTCATTTGCGCACACATTTTTAAGGTTCTGTTGCTGATACCATCAGGCCCAGTAGCCTTACGTGGGTTTGTGCGTCTAAAAAAGGATTTTACCTCATCAACAGAAATGTCCATACTTGCACCCTCCATACCCCTCACTTCCATACTAATCAAATGCTGCTCTGTTTTAAAATCATGTGTGTCAAACCTACAATAAGAATCATTTAACTCATTGGCCATGTGGAGCTCATTGTCTACTGCCATCAGATGGTTCTTAGGCTTGTAACCTGTAATTGTCTGTACCCCCCGCCATGCTCTTCTAGGGTCACTGTTGAAAAAACCTTCAAGTTTGCGTTTATACGTGGATTTACAGTCTTTAATCAGGTTTTTGATCTTTTTCTCTACATTTTTTTTTTTGTCTTCTGTAGTTCCACCCGATTTAAATAGACTCTTCTTCTGATTGAGAAGTTGCTTTAATTCCAGAGTCACCCAGGCTTTATTGTTGGGGAACATTTTAATAGTCTTTTTGGGTATGATTGTGTCCTCGCAGAATTGTATATATCCGGCAATGGCAAATGCCGCATCGTTGACGTCATCTGTTATTACATTCCAATCCGTGCTCGCAAAGCAATCCTGAAGTGTGCCAGTCGCGGTAGCAGTCCAGCATTTAACGTCCAATTTTTTAACTTTCTCGTGCCTGAACCTGGGCACATAGGCAGGGCTTAATTTAATCATATTATGGTCCGAGTTCCCTAGACCGGGTAGTGCTTTAGAGTAAAAGGCATCCGATATGTTACCATAACACTGGTCAAGGCAGGCTTTATCGCGAGTGGGACAAGTGACATATTGCTGGTACATGGGTAAAAGTTCCTTTAGACTGCAAAGGTTGAAGTCTCCCATTATGAAATTAGCCACATCAGGAGCCTCTGTCTCTGCCTGTGACACCAGTTCATGAAGCAGAGTGGCAGCAGCCTGTGTGTCGGCTGAGGGCGCAATATACACAAGAAAAAGTCTGATTTGGTGTATTTCCCGAGGCAAGTGATAGGGCCTTAGGCACAGCGAAAGCAATTCAATGTCCTTTGTGCAAACTTTGTGCTTCATTGTTGTGTGCAGGGTAACAGTACTTATTGTTCACAAACACACACGCCCCCACCTCTCTTTTTCCCAGAGTTTTGATTGCGGTCCATTCTCACCAGCGTGAAGCCCTCCAGGTCAACTGATGAGTCGGGATCCGTGTCCGTGAGCCAGCTCTCGGTCAAGCAGATGAGGCACGACTGCCGGTAGTCCAAAAGGTATTTGCTGCTGGCTTGCAGCTCATCCACCTTGTTCCTTAAACTTTGGACATTGCCCAGCATGATCGATGGAAGTGGTTGTCGGTAGGGTTGCCTTTTAATCCGCTCCCGGATCCCACCTTTCCTTCCGCGTTTCCTTGCTTTAGAGTTCTTACTTTTGACACAATCGAGTGATAGCAGCGATGTGTCATCCAAGCAAGGGAATGCAGGAGATGGTCTGAGATTCAGCAGAAATTCCCTTGTGTAGGTGATGCGATTTGCTCAGCAATCATGCATATTTGAGTGGTAGCCAACTGCATGTCTGACAAGATCAACTAGAAAAGTGATCAAGATCACCAGTAGAATGACTGAGTTCAGTTTCATTTTGTAGCTTACACGCTGACGATTCAGGAACTTAAATGGTTGCTGTTTTTGTTGTGTATAAAAAGACACACGATTTAAAACAAACAAAACAGCTAAGAGGAGACGCACAACAGACCGTGTCGCCGCTCGTGCATGCGCCACATATTTTAAAAGTATACCTGCCTTTCCTGTTAATGTAATCTGTGGAATTGGCTGAAGGTTGTTTTATCTCTGTGTGTGTGTGTGCACCATCTACAGCACCTAGACACTGGGGGAGGCCATGCGCTTGCTGAAATCTGTGCACAAGCTGTTGGACAGCAGTTTCTGTTGTCGGCAGTCGTATGTACTTAGGACCAAGATGCACAGTAATCACTTTACACACTTGTCTGATTATTATGAAAACCATCGACCTAGAGAGCCCGAATTTATTTGCCATTTTCCGTATTCTACCCTCATCAGCTAAATAATATAGGGTGCAGGCTACTTTTGTCAATACACTGACTGGGTTCCGCATGACAGTCATCTGGCCTTCAATGTAGGGATGCAGTAACTCCGCAAGCGAGAGCAGCAATGACTGCAACATTCGGAAGTTCTCGTGCCATTCCTCCGGGAGAACAACTTCATTTGTGAAGTTTAGCCACCAGGCAGCAGTTCGCCCGGGTGGGATCCAAAAGCGGCGGTGACATTGGTAAGCAGCAAGCCTTTGTCTTGGTGGGAGGAAAAGTGCCTGAAAAACTGCGACCCTGTTAGGTTTATATAAGTATTATTCTTGACCAAGAAGGCAGTAATTTATTAAAATGGTGACAAAATTAAGGATCAACTTCGGTTCAGTTAAAAATGACCTTCTGTCTTGGCTGGACATTGTTTGGGAACATTTTGTTTATTTTGATATGAAATGTGTATTTTTGATCAGAGATGTGTCTGAACGACGCCAAGGTCTGTTTTGATGTCAGATCGACCCACACACACTTTAATGTTGGATGTAATGGTAGCCTTATTGCTGAACAAAGAGTTAAGACTTTATATTTTTGGATTATTGCATATGCTATGGCAGTGATTTAAATTTAATTGTTAGATCTAAGATGCATTCAATGATTTAAGTTAGTTTTATAGTTTTAAGTTAGTTTTATAATTACAGAATATAATTTAGGGTTGTTAAGACCTAATGTTAAGACTTCATGAGTTTAATCCTGAATCCTGTTTGACCTTTCTCTGGTGAAGTAGCATTTCTTTGCTTTGCCAGACATTCTTATTTTTCGTATGACTGTCTTTTAGGTTTGTTCTTATTTACTTATAACATATCTTTGTTGAGGGGCGGCACGGTGGTGTAGTGGTTAGCGCTGTCGCCTCACAGCAAGAAGGTCCTGGGTTCGAGCCCCGGGGCCGGGGAGGGCCTTTCTGTGTGGAGTTTGCATGTTCTCCCCGTGTCCGTGTGGGTTTCCTCCGGGTGCTCCGGTTTCCCCCACAGTCCAAAGACATGCAGGTTAGGTTAACTGGTGACTCTAAATTGACCGTAGGTGTGAATGTGAGTGTGAATGGTTGTCTGTGTCTATGTGTCAGCCCTGTGATGACCTGGCGACTTGTCCAGGGTGTACCCCGCCTTTCGCCCGTAGTCAGCTGGGATAGGCTCCAGCTTGCCTGCGACCCTGTAGAAGGATAAAGCGGCTAGAGATAATGAGATGAGAGATGATTCTGTATGTGTGTAAGCAATGACCTTGTTATGATTATTTGACCTGCCCCCAGATCAAGCTGCTCACTTGCTCGCAAGTCAACCACACACACATACATCTGAACACTCCATCAGAACAGTGATGTAATTAAAATGTGACCTGCTCACACATAGACACAGATATCAAAATGATGTCACTCACTCACACCCTCCCATAGACATACACACACACCCCTCTCTGAGGTCACATACAAACACACACACACATTCGACAGACACAATAGCCGTTTGGAGAGATTGATTTGTTATAAAAGGTGTTTGTAATCTTTCATCTTTGGCGAGAATACTGCGATTAAACAGCAGTTAAACCGATCTCTGGTTCTTTGTTTTTTTGCGGTGTTCCGTCCCAGACGTCTGGGTGGTACGAGGGCGGGGGTCCCGAGAAATAAGTTGACCGATTGACCGTTTCAGACTGGGTTGAACCCCAACAAAAATTTGGTGGCCCGTACGGGGACCTCCCAATCAGGTAAGGTTTAATTGATTAGTTTGATTGGTTGGACTTCCGCCTGGTTGGAGGTCTCAGAAAAAAAAAAAAACAGTTTATTATTTTGGTTATGTTATTGGTAATCCGTGGTAGAGGCACGGGACGTTTTTATTTTGGGGATCCTCGTGGACTTTTGTTTACGGGAAGAGCCACGGGAAGATTGGTTAAACCTCGTGTAAAAGCACGGGAAGGCTATCCTCGTAATTTGTTTACGGGAAGGTGACCCTCGTGAAGTGAAGGAGCTGTCACGGGAAGAGCGCGCTTTTTATGTTAAACCCATAATAATTACCCTAATTAATCTCGGGACTGATTCCTTCGTACCACCATGGGGGGAAAAATTGTATTATATTAATTGTATTATTGTATTAAGGTACCCGGACCCCGAGAAAAAACCCATGGGATTGGATGAATTGCTGTGGTTTAGCATTCTACACAAATTCTAGACAATTTGGCTGGCTCAGTTTGATTTATTCTTATTCAGGTATTTGCAATCTCTAGGAGCTGTGTAATGTATCTTTAATTGTTATAGCATTTATATAAGGCATTACTGGATATGCACAGAATAATGAAACAACAAATCAGTACTCTGGACATGAACTGTGTTCCTGGTGTGCATAAATGTTAAACCTTTGGTCAATCAAACCTGTATAACCAACTTCCAAAATCCTTATTTCCCTTATAAAATCCTTATAAGATGCAAATTAAAATGATTTACCTAAAATTTGAATGATAATTAACAATGATGTATCCCAGGTACTTTTTATTCAATATCAAATCAAGTTTATTTGTATAGCGCTTTTAACAATAAACATTGTCACAAAGCAGCTTTACAGAATTTGAACGACTTAAAACATAAGCTAATTTTATCCCTAATCTATCCCCAATGAGCAAGCCTGTGGCGACGGTGGCAAGGAAAAACTCCCTCAGACAACATGAGGAAGAAACTTCGAGAGGAACCAGACTCAAAAGGGAACCCATCCTCATTTGGGCAACAACAGACAGCCTGACTATAATATTAACAGTTTTAACAACTATAACCCTCAACTGTCCTCATGGGGCCGTCCTTCACAGGAGCGGTGCGATAAAACTCCGACCAGACACAGGGCACCAGGATGGATCAAGCAGGTCCGAGGGGCAGAAGAGGCCAGCATCTCAATCCCAGGATCAACATGTAACTCAGAGGGACAGATGGGGGGGGGGAGAGAGAAAGAAAACACAGGTTGTTAGGTATGCCCTAAAAATGACAAGTATTAAATCTGTGTGGTAGACTCGCAGAGACGAGAGTCTTTACCTCAGGCGTAACACACAACAATGGCATGTTAATATGGTAAAAAATATCATGACCTGCTCTGGCTGGATGCTTGATTGGGTGATGGGAGCACACTGCTCAGCAATGATGAGATGCAGATGGGACCCTTGGGGCTGGCCAAGACAATTCAGTTACATTTCACCGGGTCTGGGACATGCGACAGAATGTCTGACGGCTGATTCCCTGCAGGCTACGATAGCCAGTCGAGGTTTCCACCCTCTCCACCAAAAGATTTCCTGTTGACTCCATGTAACTCAGAGGGACAGATTTGGGGTGGAGGGGAGGGAAAGAAAACACAGGTTGTTAGGTATGCCCAATGTCACCTGAATAAGTAGGAGCAGTATGCATATTGCACCGAGTACAAGCAGGGACTCCGGCAACTAACTATGACAGCATAACTAAAACGAGAGAGCCAGAAGGTAACACAGGCATGAGGGAGCCCCGGGACATAAAGCAGCAGCCACTACACCGTCAACAAACTCGAGTGAGCAAGCGAGTGGGGACTGACAGCATCCATACATCCCAGTTTACCAAAACACTCTGTCTGAGGATCCTCCAGATCTACACCTTTACCTCATAAACACCATTAACACAAGGCTTGACTAAACAGATATGTTTTCAGCCTAGACTTAAATGCTGAGACTGTGTCTGATTCCCGAACACTACTTGGAAGGCTGTTCCATAACTGTGGGGCTTTGTAAGAAAAGGCTCTGCCCCCTGATGTAGCCTTCACTATACAAGGTACCAGCAGATAGCCTGCACCTTTTGATCTAAGTAGGCGTGGCGGGTCATAGAGGAGCAGAAGTTCACTCAGGTACTGTGGTGCGAGACCATTTAGTGCTTTAAAGGTCAATAGTAGTATTTTATAATCAATACGAAATTTGATTGGGAGCCAATGCAGTGTGGATAAGACAGGCATGATGTGGTCATATTTTCTAGTTCTAGTAAGGACTCTTGCTGCTGCATTTTGAACTAACTGGAGCTTGTTTATGCACTTATTGGAACATCCAGACAATAAGGCATTACAATAATCCAACCTGGAGGTAACGAAAGCATGGACTAATTTTTCTGCATCATGCAATGACATTAAATTTCTTATCTTTGCAATATTTCTGAGATGAAAGAAAGCTATCCGGGTGATGTTATCAATGTGAGTTTCGAATGAAAGACTGGGGTCAATAATCACTCCGAGGTCTTTTACTGCTGCACGTGAAGAAACAGAAAGGCCATCCAGAGTCACTGTGTAATCAGAAAACTAACTTCTAGCTGTATGTGGTCCTAGCACAAGTACTTCAGTCTTGTCAGAGTTAAGCAGAAGGAAATTAATAAGAATCCAGTGTCTAATGTCCTTAACACATTCCTCAATTCTATTAAGCTGGTGTCTCTCATCAGGTTTTGCAGAGACATACAACTGTGTCATATCAGCATAACAGTGGAAACTAATACAATGTTTACGAATAATATCACCCAGAGGTAACATATATAGAGAAAAAAGCAGTAGACCCAAGACAGAACCTTGTGGAACACCAAACTTTACCTCGGTACGTCTAGAAATATCACCATTTATATCAACATACTGATAACGATCAGTTAGATAAGACCTGAGCCAGGAGAGGGCCATTCCCTTAACTCCTACAACATTTTCTAGTCTATCCAGAAGAATGGAATGATCAATGGTATCAAATGCTGCACTAAGGTCAAGCAACACAAGTAGCGAGACACAGCCCTGATCAGATGCCAACAGTAGGTCGTTTACTACTTTAACCAGTGCTGTCTCTGTGCTATGATGAGGTCTAAATCCTGACTGATACATTTCATGGATGTTATTCCTGTGTAATATGAGCATAACTGCTGTGCCACAGCTTTTTAAGGATCTTGGAGATAAAGGGGAGGTTTGATATTGGCCGATAATTGGACAGCTGACAGGGATCAAGGTCAGGTTTTTTTAATCAGGGGTTTGATAACCGCTAGTTTAAAGGATTTGGGTACATAGCCAATCATAAGAGAAGAATTTATTATTTTTAGAAGCGGTTCAATTACTCCAGGCATTATCTGTTTGAATAGACGTGTCGGTAAGGGATCTAGTACACAAGTTGAGGCTTTTGATGTAGAGATTAATGAAAGTAATTCAGTTTCTTTTAGGGGAGTAAAACATTCTAACTGATGATCTGATACAGTTATATTGTTAACTACAAGGTCACTTTCATTGTCTAACCTTAAATTAGTAGTTTGAATTTTTTGTCGGATATTCTCAATTTTGTCATTAAAAAAATTCATGAAGTCGTTGCTACTACATACTGCAGGTGTGCATGTGTTGATAGTGGACTTATTCCTGGTTAATTTTGCTACAGTATTAAATAGGAATCTAGGATTATTTTTGTTATCTTCTATTAGGGAGGAGAGATATGTTGATCTCGCAGCACTAAGAGCTTTTCTATACTTCAGGAAGCTCTCCTTCCAAGCTAATTTGAACACTACCAATTTTGTTTGACACCATTTACGTTCCAATTTTCGAGTGGTCTGTTTTAATGTGCGAGTGTCATCATTATACCAGGGTGCTAATTTTTTGTCTCTGACCATTTTCCTTTTAAGAGGAGCTACATTATCTAAAGTATGGCGGAATGTTGACTCTAAGCATTCAGTTGCCTGATCAAGTTCTGCAGGGGCTGACAGTGACCCAATCAAAGTTGACAGCTCTGGGAGATCATTTATAAAGCTCTGTGCAGTAGTTGACGTGAATGTACGTTTAATACAGTAGCGTGGTGAGGTGCATATATTATTACTCAGACATATTTTGAATGAGATGAGACAATGATCTGAGAACTTCAGACTGTGGAAGTATGACTATATTGTCTATGTTTAATCTGAATGTTAGTATTAGATCAAGGGTGTGACCACCATTATGGGTCGGTCCTATGACATTCTGCTTAATCCCGACTGAGTCTATAAACAAGTTCCTCCTAATTTCGAACTATTGATATGAAATGCTTTGATTAACTGTTTGCTGAGTTTTAAACCTCCATACTTTTGCCTTTAAAAACCACAGAGGATATAGAATGGATAGGCTTTTAATGCATTTAGTTAACCATAATTTTTTCCAGCAAGAAACAGAGTTAACAAACGTTTACTTGAATAACTTTTTGTTTATAAATCGGAGACTTGGGTTTATCTTTGTTTAACCATTAAGAAAAAAACTTAATAAATTATCATATTTATGAAACATTGGCTTGTATAAGTATTCATTGTCCTTGAACCTTTCCGCATTCTGTTGCACTGCAACCTGGAACTTAAATTGACATGAAACTACACAAAATATGATTTAATAAGCAGTACCTCTCTCTCTGGATGTCATCCTACAGTCTCTTCTCGAGCAAGGCATGGTGAGACACTTTACACAAGATTTACGTAAGATTAATGAATTAATTGTTTCTTCTGTAATATCACAGGTTCCTGCCATTAATGATCTCTGTTCTGCCTTTTTTTTTTCACGCACATGAGGGGATAGCGTTTGGACTCAGGTTTCATTTGACTCTCCTGCTGTTTTTTTCCAGCTGTAATTCATAACGTGCTCTGTGACCTTCTCCCTCCCTCAGGACTCTGTGGTCTATGTGTTCATTGTGTGTTATGCCTGATGTAAAGACTCTCGTCTCTGCGAGCCTACCACACAGATTTAATACTTGTCATTTTTAGGGCATACCTAACAACGTGTTTTCTTTCTCTCCCCCCCCCCCCCCCCATCTGTCCCTCTGAGTTACATGTTGATCCTGGGATTGAGATGCTGGCCTCTTCTGCCCCTCGGACCTGCTTGATCCATCCTGGTGCCCTGTGTCTGGTCGGAGTTTTATCGCCCCACTCCTGTGAAGGACGGCCCCATGAGGACAGTTGAGGGTTATACCTGTTAAAACTGTTAATATTATAGTCAGGCTGTCTGTTGTTGCCCAAATGAGGATGGGTTCCCTTTTGAGTCTGGTTCCTCTCGAGGTTTCTTCCTCATGTCGTCTGAGGGAGTTTTTCCTTGCCACCCTCGCCACAGGCTTGCTCATGGGGGATAGATTAGGGATAAAATTAGCTCATGTTTTAAGTCGTTCAAATTCTGTAAAGCTGCTTTGCGACAATGTTTGTTAAAAGCGCTGTACAAATAAACTTGATTTGATTTGTTCTGGTATCTGCTGAGTCACCAGAAATCTGCCAAGACACTGACACTTGCGCCTGCTTCAACATCTGGCACATAAGGGCTTTAAGGTTTCCAGAACCAAGCTGCAATATTGCATGGACACTTAAGTATTTGAACTTTTGAACTTTCAAGGCTGTCATTCTAGACACAAAACGCCCTGCAGCTAAACATGCACTGATGTCTTTTCTGGGTCAGAAAATGGATCCCTGACTGCTCTTTATATGATGAGCTTCTCCGTTCTGCAATCTCTCATCACGATCCACTGCAACATCCTTTGACCTGGACTGACGCTATGGTGGTCGGTTATCACTCCCTCAAAAGCACCCTTCGTTCTGCCCCTGGATTACCTGCTCACTTCAAGCCCTTCCACCTCTATGCCTGTGAACACCAAGGTACAGCCTCTGGGGAGCATGGGGGGGGGAATGCATCATTGTGCGTTTTTATCCAAAACATTAGACATTGTTGTTCAAGGCTTACCTGCGTGTCTGGGGGCTGTCTCCGCATGTGCTTTGATGGTTTTAGATGCGGAAAAATTGGATTTGTCTCACCCACTGATCTTGCACTCATCACATCAAGTTAAACAGGTGTTGCAAAATTTAGAGACCCATTAAATTAATTTAGTAGATAATTAAATTAACATATGACTATTTATTCTCTGTTCTACTAACAATCTCGAAATACATGTCACATCCTCTTTTGATAATGTAGGTCGCGCTCTCGCACGCCTCCTTAATTCTCAGGATGATACTTGGGATGACATTGATATTGTCTGTCTAAAAATCGTACATACTACTAGTATCAGGTCTGATCTCTCCTCCAGCCCTCTAGGGATGGGGGAAGTACTCTTTGTTTTGATGGTTCTTGTTCTAAACGGTTCTTGTTTTATAATTTATGATATTTATCAATACCTCTGTGGTTACCCTGATATTCTGCATGAGGCATACGCTCTTTCTTTCTCATTTGATTTGTCATCTTGATTGTGGACAAATTCTCTAAATGGGTAGAAGTTTTTCCCTGTTCTCGAGAGAACACTCGTACTCTGGCAAAAGAAATAATACCTAGTTATAATAATGATATTTTATTTATAAGTGCCTTTCAAGGTACCTTAGAACACTGGACAGTAAAAAAAAGAAAAACAAACAAAAGCAGAACAATAAAATAAGAAATCAATAATAAATTATAGTTATGGGGTTTCAAATGCCATAGACTCAGACAAGGGTACCCCTTTCACCTCAAAAGTCACACAAAACCTTTGTAAGTATCTCTAAACTAAACTGGTGTTTTCACATTCCTCAATCCTCTGGTATCGTAGAACGTACTAATCGAACATTGAAAGACAAATTAATTAAGGTCATGCAGGACACAGGTTTGGTTCTGTAATCCATAATTCATTCTGGCTGAAATTTATGTGACACCAAGAAACTATTTTTTGGAAGAAATTATTCTCCCCTGGAAGAAGGGAACTCCGGCTCCGGGTACCTCTGATTTGAAAATGCATATGGATAAGTATTCTGCAGCCCTTATAGATAAGTTGCATAAAATTTGTACCAAGGTCAATAGTACAATATTATCTCCACCACACACCCCTTTCACGTGGGAGACAAGTGCTGGTGTGACTTTTTAGAGTAATGATTTGGACAATTGGGAAAACCTAGATATAGTGGGCCTGCAGACATAGTTGCCATTACTTTTACTGCTGTTTTAACTGATCTTTTTCCACAGTGGATCCATGCCACACGATTGAAGAAGGCTCCATAACAAAGTTGTGTTACAATAACAAGTTTGCTGCTATTAACGCTTTTTGTGTCCCTATCTAGTCTCCCTCTGGCCAGTTTTCTCTCTCTCTCTGTCTCTCTATTTCTGAGCTCTACACAGATTCGACTGAGAATCCTCAAGACGTTGTGAACAACGAGGGGAAGAGATCTTGCGCCCCGTTTGGAACCAATCATCCTCACTATAACCATGACAGTCCTCATCACGGGTTTTGTGACTTCATCGTTGCTCGGGGCAGGGCTACCCGCCCGAGCCTTCGTGACTGCTTCATCTTTGCTCGGGGCAGGGCTACCCGCTCGAGCTGGACTTCGAGACAACATCTGGACTAACTTCGCTAACTGGACTGCACAAGCGCACACCACACGAATGTGTTCTGTCTTTCATCTGATGCCGTCTTCTACTATTATTACACATCTCTATGCTCTGAAATTCTGTATTCTTACAGGACTCTGTTCTCACTATAGGTCGATATGCCCTATAATTCCCTTATAGTACCCTTCTAATTTCATTTTTCCCCTCACTGTTTTAGAACAAATTACTCTGAAGGAAGTAGCGTGTATTTGGGACGAATTAAGAGGTTTTGAGTTTCTCTAAGCTCCGATGAGGTGGGATGAGGGCTGATCGGGCATGCCCGCCCTCTGAGCACCAATATACGTCAAGAAGGGCAAAGATTAACTCAAGATTAATTCTCGATGTAATCACATATGATCATGAGGTGATAATATATGGTCCTAGGATTTGATAATAGTGATACTATTATCAAAGGGGGGGATTGTTAGGTTTATATAAGTATTATTCTTGACCAAGAAGGCAGTAATTTATTAAAATGGTGACAAAATTAAGGATTAACTTCGGTTCAGTTAAAAATGACCTTCTGTCTTGGCTTGACCTTGTTTGGGAACATTTTGTTTATTTTGATATGAAATGTGTATTTTTGATCAGAGATGTGTCTGAACGACGCCAAGGTTTGTTTTGATGTCAGATTGATCCACACACACTTTAATGTTGGATGTAATGGTAGCCTTATTGCTGAACAAAGAGTTAAGACTTTATATTTTTGGATTATTGCATATGCTATGGCAGTGATTTAAATTTAATTGTTAAATCTAAGATGCATTCAATGATTTGTTAGTTTTATAATTACAGAATATAATTTAGGGTAGCTAAGACCTAATGTTAAGACTTCATGAGTTTAATCCTGAATCCTGTTTGACCTTTCTCTGGTGAAGTAGCATTTCTTTGCTTTGCCAGACATATTCTTATTTTTCGTATGACTGTCTTTTAGGTTTGTTCTTATTTACTTATATCTTTGTTGCAGTGGCGGCTCCTGAATTTTTCGGGGGGGGGGGGGCAATTTTCCCCCGTTATGTCTACACGGACCATAAATGTCCACAGGACTGAAGTAAATTGACCTAGGTAGCAAATCAATTTGCCGAACTTGTTTTTGCTTGGTAAATTCAGATATCAATATAGACAATATCTCTTCTCTCCACTAGGTGGCAACACTGAACAAGTTAAAGGTGGCAAACTAAGGTAGCCTAGTAAACTGACCCACCCGCCTAGCGGCCAAAAATATTTTTGCCTACGAGTGGCAAATATTCACATTTAGTCTGGCTTGCCAGGCTAAAACTAAGGAAGATTCATTGTGAAGCCTCCAAAGCAAAACATTTGGCATCACAATCAATTAATATTACATTACTCATTTATTTTCTCATATTATTCCAGTATTCTATAATAAGTAGACACAAATTCTTAAGTATAAACATATTCTAATTTCTTCATTCTAAAGAATGCAATTAAAGTGGCAGGATATAAATCCAAAACAAGTGTTTAAGTTTTGAAAAAGATGAAGAAAAGCATAACCATCAAACAAACATGTGCAGCTTAATTATGTGGTTTTTTTTTATATGGAACTGCACCATTTTAACAACAAATAATAATTCTAAAATTCTGCAGTTTTTTTTCCCAAGAATTCCTCCAGAAAGCCATGCCTTAAAAGGAAATTTAAAGTATTACAAGCATGTCAATGAACACAAAAGGCTTTAGTTATTTAGCTGTATACACACAAGGTTACACAAGGTTTTGTAGTCAGTGCAACTTGGCTTAACAAGTTGGAAAAAAAGGTAAGGTACTGCTGGCTCCAATGAACACATACTGTACAATATATAAAAACTGAAAATGTACTTAATTTACACCAAGTCAGAGAGAACTTGAGGCTACTGAAATATTCCAAGCATGGCAATGTTAAATTGCCATTGGTAAAAAACACACACACAAACACAACTTTTACCTAGTAAATTCAAATATCAGATATCACTGTACCGTCTGCTGTGCTACTTCCAGGGTGGAAGAGAACGCAAGGGTAGCAAAAACGAGCATTGACTACATCACAGCCAGCTAGCCAAGTTTTCTGGTGGTACCAGTTCTTGTTAAAACCTCTTGAGTAGGTCTTCTCCCCCTTCGTAGACACTTGCTTGATGTTTAAATTTGGTCTAGGAGGTCCTCCTAGCTGTTTGATTGCCGTTTTCTCCTCATTGGTATGACGACTAAAGGGAACTTCTTTCAGAGGCGCTATCGTATTGTTGCACTCAACACTCGCCATCTTCTTCATAGAATGTTCACACATTTCCCACGCAAGTTGCATTTTCCAGCCCAAAATTATGTTCAAAACCCACTAAAATGCACTTAAAACCCCCAATCTGGCAACACTTGCGCGGCGCAACAGGCGTATGACGTAAGCACACTGCTTGTGCGAGCACATAAAACCTAATAGAAAATGCATTGGGAGCATGATTTTCAAAAAAAACGTACGTACCATTAGTGTCAATGGGAGATTTTGGGGCAAATCTGAACCTGACAGAAATCGCCCCAAAAGGGCGTGGCTACACCAGGCGCGACCTTAGCCTGATTGGACAATGACATTACTGTTGCCGTGGTAGTAGGAGTAGATAAAAAAAAAAAATCTCCCTCCCTGTTTGGGAGTGCGTCGCCCAAATCGCCCCTATTGACGAGCCGCCAGTGCTTTGTTGAAAGATTCCGTATGTGTGTAAGCAATGACCTTATGATTATTTGACCTGCCCCAAGATCAAGCTGCTCACTTGCTCGCAAGTCAACCACACACACACATACATCTGAACACTCCATCAGAACAGTGATGTAATTAAAACGTGACCTGCTCACAGACACAGATATCAAAATGATGTCACTCACCCACACCCTCCCATAGACACACACACCCCCCCCTCTCTGAGGTCACATACAAACACACACACACATATTCGACAGACACAATAGCCGTTTGGAGAGATTATGATTTGTTATAAAAGGTGTTTGTAATCTTTCATCTTTGGCGAGAATACTGTGAATAAACAGCAGTTAAACCGATCTCTGGTTCTCTGTTTTTTTGCGGTGTTCCGTCCCAGACGTCTGGGTGGTACGAGGGCGGGGGTCCCGAGAAATAAGTTGACCGATTGACCGTTTCAGACTGGGTTGAACCCCAACAGACCCTCCTCGCAGTCCTTCTCCTCTGCTCCTCATAAAGCAGTTGTAGTCCTATTTGCAAATGCAAACAAACCAAAAGTGTTTGCAAATATGTAAAAAGGACGACCACCCGTGTTGCATCCATGAAACCATCAAACCAAAATATTGAGCGCCTGACGCAAATATTGTTCTGTGACGCATATCGTGAAATCGGGAAAACCTAAAACTCCATTTTCCACTATTTACACGCAGGCATGAAAACTGAGTTTTCAAAGATATCCGTTTTCAGTGACTGAAACCTCCGTTTACGTGTAAATGAGAGGTGCAACCGCATAAATAAACATGCGTCTTCATAGATATCCGGCTACGTGTAAATGCACCATGAGAACGCGTGTCGCTTTATAGCTCTGCGGAACACTGGGAGCTGTTTGAGATGCACTATCTTGGGGTTTAATATTGAAGGCACGTTCACGCTGTCCCTCTTCTTCCTCGTCACCCGCTTCCTCCTTTTCATCACTTTGTTCGCACTGAACCCATTTTATAACGCCATCCAAGAAGTCTTTGTAAAACTGAAATTTTGGTTCGTACCAGTCTGTATGATCGGCCTCTCTTTCATAGTCCTCTTTTATCAATCTCTGTACTGATGCTTGCAAGTTATTAAACTCAATGAAAAATCCCTCAAATAACTTAATTTGTTTCTCAACAGTTTCATCATCTTGGCCAGATTCAATAAGGCTGTTGATTTCGTTACGTTTATGTGTTAGAACACCAAGCTTCCCTCTGCGTGCTGCAATTAACTTACAGTTCTCATTCATTTGAGAAATCCTGGTCTTCAGTCTCTTCCTCAGTCATATTGAAACTTAAAAGCTTTAAACACAAAAGTTCGTTACTAACTTAAAAAAGCTGAACACAGCACAGTAAGAAAGGCGAAAGGCAGCGCGCGCACAGGCCGGTTCAGTTTGTAAAGTGCGCGCGATGGCTCAAGTTCAAATGCGAGCACGGTGGCCCGTTCAGCCTTATTGTCACCAACCAGAAAAGTCAGTCAATCCTACAAGCACGTAAATCCACATCCACGAACTCCCGACAAGTAATCCACAAGCTTGCAACAACGCAGATTCCAATCTTCCAAAACCGTGTGCCTGCTGGCGTCTCCAAGCGTCTAAACTTTCCATACACCCTTGAACACTCACACGCGCTCCGCTAATTAGCGCAGGTGAACCAATTAACCCTTTCATGTACCAGGCTCCACTTAAGGCCAAGGCCAACATCTCATTATCTCTAGCCGCTTTATCCTGTTCTACAGGGTCGCAGGCAAGCTGGAGCCTATGTTGCAACAGAAGGCTTGGCTCATCTTAGAAATGGTCAATGCACGACATAGGGGATGGCATACGCATCCCCAAGAATGTCACAAGAAAATAAATTGCTATACAGCATAATTTTTTGACACTGAATTTTCCCGATTCAGGGATTATTCTTTTGAGTACAAATTCCAACTCTGGACCCACCAGAGAGAGAGAGAGAGAGAGGGAGGGGTGGGCAGGCAGGCATCCATCCATCTATCCATCTAAATTGTATCAGTCATTGGTCAAGGGGTTGGCTTGGGAAACAGAGAATTTTGAGGTCAAAAACCGCAATCATTGCTGATCAGTGGTGAAGGTTTTGGGTTAAGAAGCAGAACATTTACGCTACGTTCACACTGCAAGGCTTCATGCTCAATTCCGATTTTTTTGTGAAATCCGATTTTTTTGTGAGGTCGTTCACATTAACAAATATATGCGACTTGTATGTGATCCTCAGTATGAACGAAAAGCGACCTAAAAGTGTTCTGCATGCGCATTGCAGGATACGACGACGTCACACGCAGTGAGCATGGCCAGTGTTTACGGAAGTAAAACCGCCCGGTTGCGGTATGACCCATCCAATCTAGCTTGAATAGCTGCATCCCCCCAAATGGAAATCAGCTCCCTAACCTCTGCGTCCTTCCATTGAGAAGATTCAGAACCTTCACAGCCCGAAGCGTCCCTCGCATTGATGTCATGCGCAGGGGCGCAGATACGTTTTTTGAACTGGGGGGGACAAAGCTGCCAGCAAACCAACCCCAACCCCGATATGCCTGTCAAACTTGTTTTGGGTTACCATAGCAACCAAGCTCAAGCTCGCAACCTGTGCAGTCTGCGCAGCTCAACCAACCGAATATCAGTCTTTGTTTTATGTGAGTTGTTGCAACTATGTATACACTGCCGTGCACCTCAATAAACCGAATGGTAATTAGTCTTTTGATTTTTCCGTGAGGTTTGCCTTATGCAAAGAAAGACAGCATAGACGTTTTTTCCTCCCTATAAGTGGGGGGGACCGAACGAGGTGAATTTAAATCTATCTGCGCCCGTGATTATGCGCCATGTTGTTGTAACTTTTTTTGAGAGACCCGCCGCCTACTTCAGCGCAGAATAGTGACGTTTGTGGCTTGTTGATGACGTGTAAGTCGGATGAATGCGACCTGGCGGTTCAGACTGAAGTCGCATATGAAAAGATCGGATAGGAATCGGAATTAGGACCACATATACAAACGGCCTGGGTCGGATTTGAAAAAATCGGATCTGTGTCGTTCATATTGTCAATAAAAGATTGGATACAGGTCACATATGGGCGAAAAGATCGGATTTGAGTCACTTCAGCCTGCAGTGTGAACGTAGCCTTAGAGTTTAAGAATGCAATTATGGCTAATTAAGTGGTTAAGGTCATGGGTCAAGAATTTGAAGGTTTTGAGGTTAAAACAGCAATCGTTGCTAGTAAAGGGGTCAAGGTATTGTATACAGAATTAGAAGGCTCCGAGTGTAAGCAGCCAATTAAGCCAAGTGTATCGTATGAAGAATTGGAAGGCTCTGAGTGTAAGCAGACAATTAAGCCTAGTGGGGGTATCCAGTCAATCAGACTTGTTTTAAGGGCTATTCCCCACAACCCCTGAACCTAACCACAACCTCTACACCTAAACTTAACCGTGATCCCAGTACCTAACCCTAACCCCAACCCCTAACCTCTCAACCCTTAAACCTAATCTCAACCACTAAAATCAAATCTTGGATCTAGACCTTCCCCTCATCCCGTTCCCGAACCCTGGTTGAGGACCATCAGACTGATCACCAACCCCTTCGACCAACATCCAGATTAAGGTACAGAAAGATTGTTTGCTTGGGAGTGTGGTGTCTGGGCTGTGGGGGATGAGAGAGTAGATGGACTTTGGACAGGCCCGTGCAGAACGCAGGCCCCAGCTTTTGCTGGGGCAACAGAAAACTTTCACCCTCACCCTACCCTAATCCTAACCAGAGGTAGCCTATTTTGGGGAGTGGGCCAAAGATAGCACCTTCTGGAACACCAAACTTTACTTTAGCATGCATACGAAAGTCACCATTTACGTATACAAACTGACAATGACCAGTTAAATAAGACCTGAGCCAGCAGAGGACCATTTCTTTACCTCCAATGACATTTTCTTGTCTATCCAGCAGAATGGAATGATCAGTGTAAATTGTAAATTTTGAAAAGTATTCCATAAAAATTTAAGATTATTTTTGTTATCTTCTATTATGGTGGAGAGAAACACTGAACAAACAGCATTAGAAGCTTGTCTCTGGAGTTCCAGTGGCTCTCATTCCATGCTAATTGGAATACTATCAATTTTGTTTGACACCATTTTCTAATTTTACGTGTTTTGTATGTTTTAAGGTGCATGTGTGACTGTTATACCAAGGTGCTAGTTTTTTTTTCCTCCTGAATTATTTTTCTTTCAAGTGGAGCTACATTATCGAAAGTAAAGCAGAATGTTGACTTGAAGCATTCAGTTGTCTGATCAAGTTCTGTGAGGTCTAATGGGGATCCAATCATAGTTGATAACTCTGGGGAAACTACTGATAAAACTTTATGCAGTAGTTGCTGTGAATGTACTTTTGATGTGATGGTGTGCAGGGTGCATATATTATTGTTAAGACATTTCAAAAAAGATGAGGTAATGGTCTGAGGGAGCATCAGACTGTGGAAGTATGACTATTTTCTATATTTAATGCAAGTGCTAGATCGAGAGTGTGACCACTAGGAATCATACAAAAACCTGAGCAAAAATAGGGTTAGGTCCTATGACATTCTGATTCACCCCTACTGAATCTAGAATGGACACGGATGCTGTTCTCAGAGTCTTCCAGGTGATCAAAACAAATAATATCTCTAACAATTAATTTGTTGTCTAAAGATACAACCAGGTTTGAGAAATTCCGCAAATTCAGAAACAACTTCAGAATTTAAACCACGGGTCTGTAAATAGTTAGTTGAATCAACTACGTAGATTTTTTTTTAGCGACATACATTAGGATAAAGAACTTCAAGCATACTGAATTTTTGTTCAGGTTTTTGTACAATTCCTAGATTATTATAAACAACTTTGATGCCTTCTCCTCAACCAGTGAGACGAGGTGGATGCATATAGTTGGACGAGCTTCATTTAAGTGCTCCGTACTCATTTGGTTTGATCGACAATTCCATTAAACATTAAAATCCTGATCAGTAATAATTCCATGAACAATTAGTCTCATACTGCAGTACTACACTGATAAGTGTTACAGTTAAATCATTATTTGTATGGTGGTAATTAATGACTACTTGAGCAAAAGAAAACATTAACAGTCTCATTTTAAACATCACTATAAGGTTACAGATTTTAAAACAGTCATAGAACACTGGTCTACAGCCAAAATGCTTCTGAAATAAACATAGTCAAACTTTACTAATTCTGGATCGCTGAGAACGAAAATGAAACTTAAAATTGTTCATTGGCTCGTTTTCAAGATTGGCTCTATGAATAAATCTATGAGTGGGTTTGGATAGTACTTACTTTTTTGGCAAAACAATGAATGATGCAATCTGAAGCCGGTATTGCATCATACATGACATTAGGTTATTCCTAGAAGTCGCTGATGATGCATTCATAAGTCAACTGACATCACTCTGCTGAACCAACTGGTCTTATATCAGCTCAAAAAATAAAAATTCATACAGTGCTATGCACTCGAGATCAAGTCTTTGCTTGACAAGAGATGCTCCGTTTCATGAATACAAGAGACAAGCTGCCAAAAAATAAATAAATAAAAACCCACTGTGTACACACAGAATAAGTACTAAACCTATTCAGTACTTATACATAATTGGTTTTTGCAATTTGGTTCATAATACATTTTATTTATATAAACTTTTTGCTGATTTCCTAGTGTTACATAAAGAGAACAGGTGAAATATCATGTAAACCGACCATAAACACATGAAGAGACCTAGTTTTACAATTTATACTTAAAACATTACGATCTACACAATGTACATACAGTTAGGTCCATAAATATTTGGACAGAGACATTTTTCTAATTTTGGTTCTGTACATTACCACAATGAATTTTGAACAAAACAATTCAGATGCAGTCGAAGTTCAGACTTTCAGCTTTAATTCAGTGGGTTGAACAAAATGATTGCATAAAAATGTGAGGAACTAAAGCATTTTTTAAACACAATCCCTTCATTTCAGGGGCTCAAAAGTAATTGGACAAATTAAATAAAACGTTCATTTCTAATACTTGGTTGAAACCCTTTGTTGGCAATGACTGCCTGAAGTCTTGAACTCATGGACATCACCAGACGCTGCGTTTCCTCCTTTTTAATGCTCTGCCAGGCCTTTACTGCAGCGGTTTTCAGTTGCTGTTTGTTTGTGGGCCTTTCTGTCTGAAGTTTAGTCTTTAACAAGTGAAATGCATGCTCAATTGGGTTGAGATCAGGTGACTGACTTGGCCATTCAAGAATATTCCACGTCTTTGCTTTAATAAACTCCTGGGTTGCTTTGGCTTTATGTTTTGGGTCATTGTCCATCTGTATTATGAAACGCCGACCAATCAGTTTGGCTGCATTTGAGCACACAGTACGTCTCTGAATACCTCAGAATTCATCCGGCTGCTTCTGTCCTGTCTCACATCATCAATAAACACTAGTGACCCAGTGCCACTGGCAGCCATGCATGCCCAAGCCATCACACTGCCTCTGCCATGTTTTACAGATGATGTGGTATGCTTTGGATCATGAGCTGTACCACGCCTTCGCCATACTTTTTGCTTGCCGTCATTCTGGTAGAGGTTGATCTTGGTTTTATCTGTCCAGAGAATGTTCTTCCAGAACTGTGCTGGCTTTTTTAGACGTTTTTTAGCAAAGTCCAATCTAACCTTTTTATTCTTGAGGCTTATGAGTGGCTTGCACCGTGCAGTGAACCCTTTGTATTTACTTTCATGCAGTCTTCTCTTTATGGTAGATTTGGATATTGATACGCCTACCTCCTGGAGAGTGTTGTTCACTTGGTTGGCTGTTGTGAAGGGGTTTCTCTTCACCATGGAAATTATTCTGCGATCATCCACTACTGTTGTCTTCTGTGGGAGTCCAGGTCTTTTTGCATTGATGAGTTCACCAGTGCTTGCTTTCTTTCTCAGGATGTACCAAACTGTAGATTTTGCCACTCCTAATATTGTAGCAATTTCTCAGATGGGTTTTTTCTGTTTTCGCAGCTTAAGGATGGCTTGTTTCACCTGCATGGAGAGCTCCTTTGACCGCATATTTTCTTCACAGCAAAATCTTCCAAATGCAAGCACCACACCTCAAATCAACTCCAGGCCTTTTATCTGCTTAATTGAGAATGACATAAAGGAATTGCCCACACCTGCCCATGAAATAGCCTTTGAGCCAATTGTCCAATTACTTTTGGTCCCTTTAAAAACAGGGTGGCACATGTTAAGGAGCTGAAACTCCTAAACACTTCATCCAATTTTAATGTGGATACCCTCAAATGAAAGCTGAAAGTCTGGACTTTATGTCCATTATATAACTATAACTTGAATATGTTTCAGTAAACAGGTAAAAAAAAAAAAAGCAAAATTTGTGTCAGCGTCCAAATATATATGGACCTAACTGTAAGTATAAAATTTAAAATATCTTGGAAGCCATAGCTAATCAGCTGATTAACTGTCACTTCTAATTCGACACACCAAATTTCATAATAGCCAATTTCATCTCTGAAGCAGACAACTTCTGAAAAATTGGTGACCAGTGTAACATGAACAATAAAGTTCAAAGTACAGGTCATTTTCAGCCAAAACTGTAACAACCATATTTAATTTGACAACTTTAAATCATGCAATGTCTGAGTTAGTGCACTTGAAGGTCTTAAATGTAACTAAACAAGCAAACATCTTCCCACACTGTGAGCAGTGATACGGCTTCTATCCTGTGTGAATGCGCTGGTGTGTTTGGAGATTACTCTGCTGAGTAAAACTCTTCCCACACAGTGTGAATGCGCTGGTGTCGTCGGAGATGACGCTGTTCAGTAAAACTCTTTCCACACTGTGAGCAGTGATACGGCTTCTCTCCTGTGTGAATGCGCTGGTGTGTTTGGAGAGTACTCTGATGAGTAAAACTCTTCCCACACAGTGAGCAGTGATACGGCTTCTCTCGTGTGTGAATGCGCTGGTGTCGTTGGAGATGACTCTGACGAGTAAAACTCTTCCCACACTGTGAGCAGTGATACGGCTTCTCTCCTGTGTGAATGCGCTGGTGTGTTCGGAGAGTACTCCGATGAGTAAAATTCTTCCCACACTGTGAGCAGTGAAACGGCTTCTCTCCTGCGTGAATGCGCTGGTGTCGTCGGAGATCACTCTGAGAAGTAAAACTCTTCCCACACAGTGAGCACTGATACGGCTTCTCTCCTGTGTGAATGCGCTGGTGTTGTTGGAGAGCAGTCTGATGACTAAAACTCTTCCCACACTGTGTGCAGTGATACGGCTTCTCTCCTGTGTGAATGCGCTGGTGTTGTTGGAGATGACTCTGATGAGTAAAACTCTTCCCACACTGTGAGCAGTGATACGGCTTCTCTCCTGTGTGAATGCGCTGGTGTGTTTGGAGATTACTCTGCTGAGTAAAACTCTTCCCACACAGTGAGCAGAGATACGGCTTCTCTCCTGTGTGAATGCGCTGGTGTGTTTGGAGATCACTCCGCTGATTAAAACTCTTCCCACACAGTGAGCAGAGATACGGCTTCTCTCCTGTGTGAATGCGCTGGTGTAGTCGGAGATTACGCTGCTGAGTAAAACTCTTCCCACACTGTGAGCAGTGATACGGCTTCTCTCCTGTGTGAATGTGCTGGTGTCGTCGGAG
Organism: Neoarius graeffei; assembly: GCF_027579695.1. Taxonomy (NCBI): domain Eukaryota; kingdom Metazoa; phylum Chordata; class Actinopteri; order Siluriformes; family Ariidae; genus Neoarius; species Neoarius graeffei. Next base: position 82,943,806 of record NC_083579.1, on the reverse strand, counting down.
AGCAGTCTGATGACTAAAACTCTTCCCACACTGTGAGCAGAGATACGGATTCTCTCCTGTGTGAATGTGCTGGTGTCGTTGGAGAGCAGTCTGATGACTAAAACTCTCCCCACACTGTGAGCAGTGATACGGCTTCTCTCCTGTGTGAATGCGCTGGTGTGTTTGGAGAGTACTCTGATAAGTAAAACTCTTCCCACACAGTGAGCAGTGATACGGCTTCTCTCCTGTGTGAATGCGCTGGTGTGTTTGGACATCACTCCGCTGATTAAAACTCTTCCCACACAGTGAGCAGAGATACGGCTTCTCTCCTGTGTGAATGCGCTGGTGTAGTCGGAGATTACGCTGATGAGTAAAACTCTTCCCACACTGTGAGCAGTGATACGGCTTCTCTCCTGTGTGAATGCGCTGGTGTCGTCGGAGAGCAGTCTGATGACTAAAACTCTTCCCACACTGTGAGCAGTGATACGGCTTCTCTCCTGTGTGAATGCGCTGGTGTTTTTGGAGATCACTCCGCTGAGTAAAACTCTTCCCACACTGTGAGCAGTGATACGGCTTCTCTCCTGTGTGAATCCGCTGGTGTCGTCGGAGCTCACTCTGACGAGTAAAACTCTTCCCACACTGTGAGCAGTGATACGGCTTCTCTCCTGTGTGAATGCGCTGGTGTACTTGGAGATGACCCCGTTCAGTAAAACTCTTCCCACACTGTGAGCAGTGAAACGGCTTCTCTCCTGTGTGAATGCGCTGGTGTGTTTGGAGATGACTCCGTTCAGTAAAACTCTTCCCACACTGTGAGCAGTGAAACGGCTTCTCTCCTGTGTGAATGCGCTGGTGTCGTCGGAGATCACTCTGACGAGTAAAACTCTTCCCACACTGTGAGCAGTGATACGGCTTTTCCCCTGTGTGAATGCGCTGGTGTGTCTTGAGTGCATTCTGATAACTAAAACTCTTTCCACAATCTGAGCAGTGGTGAATTTCCTTCTGTATATCATTATGGGAAGTATCAGAATGGACAATATCAGTTGATGTTGGTTGACGACTGCAGCATTTGGAGGGGATCTGAAGCTTATATTTAATCTCTCCTGATTCTCGCAGTCTCACGTACTCTTCATAGTGGCATCTCTGGATATGCTTGTCGAGGTAAATTGGAGATGCATCGGAACGAGGGCATGTGGAGCATGAAAAGACTTGCAGCAGAGTGTTCTTTACTTCTGGAGAAATGAAAGGACAAAAATAACAAATTGAACATGAAATGCAACAAGATTATAAAATATAACAACACTAACCCAATGTAAGCAGTGCTTTTACTGAAAATCAAGATTCTACATGAATTAAGACTGAGACAAAAACAAAAGGTTGCGGACTAAGATATAGCAGCCTCTAGCTTGGAATACTGGGAGATTCAATAAGGTCCTGGAACAGCAGCTATGCACAGCATTGGCCATAGCCCCGTGGGTCTGAGCGACCAAAGGGGAGTTGTTGGTTCCTGTTGGACATCATGTCAAGTCTAGGTAATGGCAAGCCTCGCCTTATTTACATCTCATCCAGGATTGAGAAGGAAACTCGGCCCTCACATTCAAGGTTCTAAAAGATCCAAAAATGGGCCTTATTTATCAAACTGGATATGGATAGATTTATTTGCAAATCGTTTCTAGTAGCATTTACACAAGCAAATCTGTATTTTCTATCTGGATTTTTTATATGGATTAGGCTGTCAAGTTTAAAACACTTATTAATTTCAATTACACACTAATTTCATGAAATTAAGTTTTGTGGGATTTTGTGAAGCCCCATATTAATGTAATTGATGAAAGCAAGCCAACATCCATAAATTAAGACATATAACAATAGTCATTTAATTTAAATGTAGGCATATAAAAATAAAAAATAAAAAGGGACACACTGCATCGGTTCAGATGGCATTCAAGTAGGTCTGCAGCAGTAGGAATTTCCTTACTGCAGTATTTGAAGAATGCCACGGTGTGATTTGTAGTACTAAAGCAACCAAACCTCCATGTGTTTAATTGTTCGTTAATTCATCAGACACTGTCTGTTCCTTAACATGTTGAAGTTCTTCAGCTGCAAGAGTTTAAAGTGCATATCCTGGACCTATTTATTTATTTTATACATGAAAAGTATGTCCCTTTACACACTCATCCAGAAGGGTAATTTTGCACAAAACCATCTGTCGACAGCAGAAAAAAATAAAATAACAAAATGCGACATCACGAAAATCAGTGTCTGCCGGGAAATTCAAATGCCAAGTTTTTCCAGAGGCGGACCGATTCGCATCAAATGGCTTGATTTCAACTGAATTTTTCTGGTATTGCGCAAGGTAAAAAACATTTCAGAGAATGCAGAATGTTATAGATATTTGACCAAAGTTTAATATAAAATAGGATAATTACATTGATCTTGCTCCTGAATTTACCCGTGATATGCACTTTAAGGAGCTAAAATTTAACATAATTAAAGAGATAAGTTCTCCATGGTATGACTCTTGTAGAATTATTCAGTTCAGTTGGTCGGGTTCAATGCCCGAACTGATGATCACATCATCAGTTTTTCTTTGGCTAATCAGACACAAGGTACGCCACCACTCTTGCCGGAGCGGTTGGGGGTTAGGTGCCGTGCTCAAGGGCACTTAAGTCAATCCTGCTAGTCTGGGGAATCGAACCAGCAACCTTTTGGTCCCAAAGCTGTTTCTCTAACCATTAGGCCATGACTTCCCCTTAGAATTATTGAATTCCATAAAAATACTAAAATTGTTATTGCTTGTTAAATTGCTTGATAATATAACCATCACATATGCTCCTGTAATAAAGCAAATGTGTTGCAATTGATTTGTATAATGGTTGATGGGTTTGACTGACATCTGCATTATCCAATTAACAACTTTGCTTGGTTCAGACACACTGCATGTGTGTGTTCAACTAACTTCTTTCCAGCCAGCTGGTTATATTGCACTGAAGGTATTATAATGCCGCGCCCCAGTGTTTCTGTAATATGGGGAGGTCTGACATTATCCTATATTATGTGTTTGCTGTGACAGGGCATCCCCCCGATTTCTCCCCAATTTTCTCCCTAATTTAGCCATGGCCAATTTCCACCCATCAGACTCCTCTCCAGTATCACATAACAGCTACCAACCAGGGAGGGCTATCATGTGCTTCCTCCAAGACAAGAAACACCAGCTGACCACGTTTTACTCATACAATGTCAGGGGGCTGCAAAGCACACTCGGACGAAAGCCCAATCCACTTACTTCCTATTAAATGTGCTCTCACACACCCAAGACTGGCCAGTGTAACTGACAGGGCAGAGAAGAGAGAGCATGCCATCTCTCCCTCCCAGAGAGCCCAGACAATTTTGCTCTCTTGAGCTCCCAAACACAGATGATTGTGGCGTCATCAGGATTTGAAAGTGGCAATATCTGGATGATGGGGAGGATGACGGGGACAACACTTTTCTGCTGTGCCACTTGGGATCCACAGGGCATGCATTTTACACTACTTCTGGTTAAACTGGGCATGATGAATAAAACTACAACAATATCTTGTGGTTTACTATATACAGTGGTGCTTGAAAGTTTGTGAACCTTTTAGAATTTTCTATATTTCTGCATAAATATGACCTAAAACATCATCAGATTTTCACACAAGTCCTAAAAGTAGATAAAGAGAACCCAGTTAAACAAATGAGACAAAAATATTATACTTGGTCATTTATTTATTGAGGAAAGTGATCCAATATTACATATCTGTGAGTGGCAAAAGTATGTGAACCTCTAGGATTAGCAGTTAATTTGAAGGTGAAATTAGAGTCAGGTGTTTTCAATCAATGGGATGACAATCAGGTGTGAGTGGGCACCCTGTTTTATTTAAAGAACAGGTATATATTAAAGTCTGACCTTCACAACACGTTTGTGAAAGTGTATCATGGCATGAACAAAGGAGATTTCTGAGGACCTCAGAAAAAGCGTTGTTGATGCTCATCAGGCTGGAAAAGGTTACAAAACCGTCTCTAAAGAGTTTGGACTACACCAATCCACAGTCAGACAGATTGTGTACAAGTAGAGGAAATTCAAGACCATTGTTACCCTCCCCAGGAGTGGTCAACTAACAGAGATCACTCCAAGAGCAAGGCGTGTAATAGTCAGCGAAGTCACAAAGGACCCCAGAGTAACTTCTAAGCAACTGAAGGCCTCTCTCACATCGGCTAATGCTACTGTTCATGAGTCCACCATCAGGAGAACACTGAACAACAAATGGTGTGCATGGTAGGGCTGCAAGGAGAAAGCCACTGCTCTCCAAAAAGAATATTGCTGCTCGTCTGCAGTTTGCTAAAGATCACGTGGACAAGCCAGAAGGCTATTGGAAAAATGTTTTGTGGATGGATGAGACCAAAATAGAACTTTTTGGTTTAAATGAGAAGCGTTATGTTTGGAGAAAGGAAAAACACTGCATTCCAGCATAAGAACCTTATCCCATCTGTGAAACATGGTGGTGGTAGTATCATGGTTTGGGCCTGTTTTGCTGCATCTGGGCCAGGACGGCTTGCCATCATTGATGGAACAATGAATTCTGAATTATACCAGTGAATTCTAAAGGAAAATGTCAGGACATCTGTCCATGAACTGAATCTCAAGAGAAGGTGGGTCATGCAGCAAGACAACGACCCTAAGCACACAAGTTGTTCTACCAAAGAATGGTTAAAGAAGAATAAAGTTAAAGTTTTGGAATGGCCAAGTCAAAGTCCTGACCTTAATCCAATCAAAATGTTGTGGAAGGACCTGAAGCGACCAGTTCATGTGAGGAAACCCACCAACATCCCAGAGTTGAAGCTGTTCTGTACGGAGGAACGGGCTAAAATTCCTCCAAGCCAGTGTGCAGGACTGATCAACAGTTACCAGAAATGTTTAGTTGCAGTTATTCCTGCACAAGGGGGTCACACCAGATACTGAAAGCAAAGGTTCACATATTTTTGCCACTTATAGATATGTAATATTGGATCATTTTCCTCAATAAATAAATTACCAAGTATAATATTTTTGTCTCATTTGTTTAACTAGGTTCTCTATCTACTTTTAGGACTTGGGTGAAAATCTGATGATGTTTTAGGTCATATTTATGCAGAAATATAGAAAATTCTAAAGGGTTCACAAACTTTCAAGCACCACTGTAGTCAGTTTTGCAATAGCAAGATATGCAGTGGGTGGACTTCACGTGTCTCAAAGGAAGCTGATAGACTTCACCCTCTCTGGTTGGTCATTGTCATATGATCAAGAAGACCTACCTGGTTGGTGGAACAGGCCACAATGAGTTCTCTGGGGAATGCTCTAGTTATTGCAGACTGCATTGTACAACAGCTTTCATCCCAGAAACACTGGTAGGCTCAGAAACATCACGAAATGATGCAGAAAATAACATCTATAACCTCTTAGACAAAAGTAACACCTTGCTGTCTGGTTGTTCCTGTAGGTGCAGGACTGAGTTCTTTGGTGTGCTCCTCTTCATACCACACCAAGAGCTCCTGTCCTGGGCTAATGGATCGACAGCAACGATACAGAATTCCCCCTTGATACTCAAATGCCACGAGATTCTGTTCTTCTTCATTACGGGCACAATTCACATACCTAAAAGAGTGAGGCAACGTTTCAGAAAAAGGTAAAAAATTACATCAGAGTTACAGACTTGGAGAAAGCATGGTGGAAATATCAATGACATGAAGATAAAGTTCTTCCAACAAATGAGGAGCTGTAAAATCAAATCACTAAAACAACCCAACAGCTAGTGTACTGCTCACCTCATCCAATTCACATGCGTCTCACTTTTGGCATCGATGTATTCTTCACACTGCATGCTCCTGTATACCTGTAGAAAAATACCACATTTACATTTTTTTTTTATCCACAAAATCAATACAGTGGGGCAAAAAAGTATTTAGTCAGCCAGCAATTGTGCAAGTTCTCCCACTTAAAAAGATGAGAGAGGCCTGTAATTTTCATCATAGGTACACTTCAACTATGAGAGACAGAATGGGGGAAAGAATCCAGGAAATCACATTGTAGGATTTTTAATGAATTAATTGGTAAATTCCTCGGTAAAATAAGTATTTGGTCACCTACAAGCAAGCAAGATTTCTGGCTCTCACAGACCTGTAACAACTTCTTTAAGAGGCTCCTCTGTCCTCCACTCGTTACCTGTATTAATGGCACCTGTTTGAACTCGTTATCGGTATAAAAGACACCTGTCCACAACTTCAAACAGTCACACTCCAAACTCCACTATGGCCAAGACCAAAGAGCTGTCAAAGGACACCAGAAACAAAATTGTAGACCTGCACCAGGCTGGGAAGACTGAATCTGCAATAGGTAAGCAGCTTGGTGTGAAGAAATCAACTGTGGGAGCAATTATTAGAAAATGGAAGACATACAAGACCACTGATAATCTCCCTCGATCTGGGGCTCCACGCAAGATCTCACCCCGTGGGGTCAAAATGATCACAAGAACGGTGAGCAAAAATCCCAGAACCACACGGGGGGACCCAGTGAATGACCTGCAGAGAGCTGGGACCAAAGTAACAAAGGCTACCATCAGTAACACACTACGCCGCCAGGGACTCAAATCCTGCAGTGCCGGACGTGTCCCCCTGCTTAAGCCAGTACATGTCCAGGCCCGTCTGAAGTTTGCTAGAGAGCATTTGGATGATCCAGAAGAGGATTGGGAGAATGTCATATGGTCAGATGAAACCAAAATAGAACTTTTTGGTAAAAACTCAACTTGTCGTGTTTGGAGGAGAAAGAATGCTGAGCTGCATCCAAAGAACACCATACCTACTGTGAAGCATGGGGGTGGAAACATCATGCTTTGGGGCTGTTTTTCTGCAAAGGGACCAGGACGACTGATCCGTGTAAAGCAGGGGTGCCCAAATTGATCCATAAAGGGCCGTGTGGCTGCAGGTTTTCATTCCAGCCATGCAGCAGCACCCTGATTTGGCTTATTCAATCAACTGACACACCCACCCTTTAATCAAGGGTGGGTGTGGCTGCAAGTATTTGACTGTGTGAAGACAGTTCAGTTGATTGAATGAGCCAAATCAGGTGTGCTGCTGCATGGCTGGAATGAAAACCTGCAGCCACATGGCCCTTTATGGATCAATTTGGGCACCCCTGGTGTAAAGGAAAGAATGAATGGGGCCATGTATCGTGAGATTTTGAGTGAAAACCTCCTTCCATCGGCAAGGGCATTGAAGATGAAACGTGGCTGGGTCTTTCAGCATGACAATGATCCCAAACACACCGCCCGGGCAACGAAGGAGTGGCTTCGTAAGAAGCATTTCAAGGTCCTGGAGTGGCCTAGCCAGTCTCCAGATCTCAACCCCATAGAAAATTTTTGGAGGGAGTTGAGAGTCTGTGTTGCCCAGCGACAGCCCCAAAACATCACTGCTCTAGAGGAGATCTGCATGGAGGAATGGGCCAAAATACCAGCAACAGTGTGTGAAGACTTACAGAAAACATTTGACCTCTGTCATTACCAACAAAGAGTATATAACAAAGTATTGAGATGAACTTTTGTTATTGACCAAATACTTATTTTCCACCATAATTTGCAAATAAATTCTTTAAAAATCAGACAATGTGATTTTCTTTTTTCATTTTGTCTCTCATAGTTGCGGTATACCTATGATGAAAATTACAGGCCTCTCATCTTTTTAAGTGGGAGAACTTGCACAATTGGTGACTGACTAAATACTTTTTTGCCCCACTGTATATGGCTTTAAATGAGGTTTACAGAAACAAGAACAATGTCTCATGCCAATATTATTAAGCCTCATGAAGGCTGAATTAAAGGTTTTTGACTGTATTGTAAGATTCACAAAACAGCTGACAAGCTCCAAGATGAATTTAGTAACTATAGGAAAATGCAGGCAAGGCTTTATCAGAGTTTAGGCAAAGGAAAGGTTTCTCATAAAAGGCTTTACTTCTGACATGGCAAAACTGTGCTGTGAATCAGACCTCTCTGATAAATATCTACCTGTCCCTTGTGTTTTGGTCTCTAAACAGACAGCTACAAAAATACACAACTTTAAAAGTCAGTTCTGTCTCTAAATGGGTTTTATATAAAATATTTTTTATCTGTACAAGTAATATTTATTTGGGCGCCACTGTTGTTTTAGTTCAGTGTAGCAGTGTTCATCTTTAATTTAAATGATTATAAATTTACTTTTAGTCTTGTGTCCTGAAAATAGTAGTTACATTTTAATCTTTTTTTTGGTCAAGATTTCATCAATGGAACTCAATTTTAGTCTATCAATGTTTTAATCATAATTTCCTCAGATAGTTGCATGGTACTTGTAAAATATGCCCTGTAGTTTTAAGAGGGCCTGTTGCAGCAGGGGTTTAGCCGGATTCCCCCCCAGCATATGGCTGGTTTTATCACTATGCAGAAGTTACAGTACTCAGCATAAATGAGTACACCCCCTTTGAAAAGTAACATTTTAAACAATCTCAACGAACACAAACAATTTCCAAAATGTTGACAAGACAAAGTTTAATATAACATCTGTTTAACTTAGGATGAAATAAACACCGAAGATGCTTTGCTACAAGCAGAGACTGCAGGAGCAACTAAGGATGTGAAAGTTAAAGATCAAACTGGTGGAATGTTGTGGTGTTCCTAGGGACCCCTTCTGCATCCTCAGCAGACATCTCAGGGTCACAGGTGTTTCGCCCCTAAACCTGTACACCTCTCCTGAGTGGGGCAGCAAAGGCTGAGTTAGCCTTCACCTGCAGAAGGGGTCCAGCTACGATTCCTTGACAGCCACAGCCACCTGGAACTAGTTTCGGCCACTGTGGCTATCTCCCTGATGGCCTTCCGCAGTTGCTTGGGATCAAGCCCAATCTTCTGCAGGAAACTGTGCAACGATGTTGCGGGGAAACCCCGAGCGCCGACCTCGATTGGATAGAGGGTGGCATGCCACCCGACAAGGCTTGCCTCTTCCACTATGTCCTGGTACTTAGCCTTCTTTGCCTGGTGGGATATGGCTAGCCTGTCTTCCCAGGGAACAGCGAGTTCGGCTAGGATGACAGACTTTGAACTCCTAGAAAGAAGGATCATATCCGGTCTGAGGGTAGTTGCCACGACCTCCTGAGGAAAGACCAGCTTCTTCTTGAGATCCACGCGCAGCTCCCAATCTGTTGCACAGTGCAGCAGAGACGGTAGGTTGTTGGGTCTTTTTCCCTTCGGAACCTTGCTGCCCTCTAGATGGAAGCTTGTGAATCTTGGTGGTGCTGGCGGCTGTTTGTTGACATTGCCTCTCTGCAATTCGACCCACTTGGCGACCTCGGTGAGGACTTTGTCGTGTCTCCACCTGTAGCGCCCATACGCGAAAGCTTTTGGGCAACTGGTCAAAATGTGGTTCAGTGTGCAGAGGCTGGCGCCGCACTGACTGCAAGATGCCTCCTGCTCCTTGCCCCAGATCTTCAAATTGCTTGGTGTGGGTCGGAGATCGGACACAGCACGCAGCAGGAAGTTCAGCTTGCCTTGGTCAGTAGCCCACAGCTCTTTCCAAGACAGTGGCCTCTCGAGCACCTCTTCCCACTGCATCCAACGCACCTGGGAGCCCAGCCCCGCCGCTTTAATACGACGGTCTTCTTCGGCTGTCTCCCGGACCCTTTGCACCACCAAGTCCCTTCTATCTAATGTGCTGCTTTTCGCCCAGCTCTTGACGCTGTAGTTGCCGAGCCCTAAACGTCCCCGACACACAGTGCCCAAGATTTCCTGATGCCTCCAGTAGGCTTCTGCTTCCTTCACCGCTTCCAGGGGTTTCCACTTCCTGCCGCAGCTGATAGCGGTGCTTGCATGTCTGACTTTTGTGTCCTTGGAGAGTAAAAGCGTGCACGCTACCCTTGCCTTGGTTACCTTAAATTCTTCAACGACGGAGGAGCATGGTAAATGGAGTATTGATGACTTGCTGTAGAGGTTGACTGAGCTAAACGCTGGAGGGACACCCAGCCATTTCCGGATAAACCTACTACAGACTCTCTCCATTGCTTCTACCCTGGTTAGTGGGAAGTCATAAAGCAGAAATGGCCACTGGAGTCTTGGTATGATGCCATGCTGGAAGCACCATACCTTGAACCTGCCCAGCAGCAAACTCTTGTCGATTCTCCTCAGCCACTCCTTTAGTTGGGCTGAGGTGTCCTCGAGGTTCCCTCTGTCCTTCAGGGCACTGTCGTAGCTCTTCCCCAAGCACTGGATTCGCTCCTCCTGAATGTTGCATGGTACTTGTGAAATATGCCCTGCAGTTTTAAGAGGGCCTGTTGCAGCAGGGGTTCAGCCGGATTCCCCCCCAGCATATGGCTGGTTTTGTCACTATGCAGAAGTTACAGTACTCAGCGTAAATGAGTACACCCCCTTTGAAAAGTAACATTTTAAACAATCTCAATGAACAGAAACAATTTCCAAAATGTTGACAAGACAAAGTTGTTTTTTTTTTTTTTTTTAAGATATTTTTTTGGGCTTTTTGCACCTTTATTGGATAGGACAGTGTAGAGACAGGAAATGAGCGGGAGAGAGAGAGACGGGAAGGGATCGGGAAATGACCTCGGGCCGGAATCGAACCCGGGTTGCCCGCATTCATGGTATGGCGCCTTAACCACCTGAGCCACGACGCCCCCTGACAAGACAAAGTTTAATAGAACATGTTTAACTTATGACGTGAAAGTAAGGTTAATAATAGAACTTAGATTACACGTTTTTTTCAGTTTTACTCAAATTAGGGTGGTGCAAAAATGAGTACACCCCACAACAAAAACTACTACATCTAGTACTTTGTATGACCTCCATGATTTTTAAATGACAGCACCAAGTCTTCTAGGTATGGAATGAACAAGTTGGCGATATTTTGCAACATCAATCTTTTTCCATTCTTCAACAATGACCTCTTTTAGTGACTGGATGCTGGATGGAGAGTGATGCTCAACTTGTCTCTTCAGAATTCCCCAAAGAAAATAATTTCTTTACACCACAAAGGTGAAGGCTACAAGATGATCAGCAAAGCTTTACTTATCAGTCAGAATACTGTAGCAAAAGTGGTACAAAAATTTAAGAAAGATGGAACTGCAACCATCTCACAGAGACGTCCAGGTCGTCCACGGAAGTTAACACTTCGACAGGAGCTTCTTCTGATGAGAAGGGTTGAAGAAAATTGGCATGCAAGTTCACTGCAGTTACCTAAAGAAGTAGAAAGCCAAACTGGGGTGACTATTTCTGGTGACACAATACGGCGTAAACTGCAGAGGAGTGGCATGCATGGATGCCGTCCACGAAAGAAGCCTCTCCTAAAGCCCAGGCACAAAAAAAGCCCGCCTCGAGTTTGCCAGGGCCCATGCTGACAAAGATGAAGACTACTGGGACTCTATACTCTGGAGTGATGAGATCAAGATAAATGTTTTTGGAACTGATTGCTTCAAAACTGTATGGCGTCGCAAAGGTGAGGAATACAAAGAAAAATGCCTGGTGCCTACAGTGAAACATGGTGGTGGCAGTGTCCTTATGTGGGGCTGCATGAGTGCTGCTGGTGTCAGGGAGCTGCATTTCATTGATGGCATCATGAATTCACAGATGTATTGCTCTATCCTGAAAGAGAAGATGCTACCATCACTCCCTGCCCTTGGTTGTCATGCACTTTTCCAACATGACTAAACACACATCTAAGGCCACTGTTGGATTTCTGAAGAAGAACAGGGTGAAAGTGATTCAGTGGCCAAGTATGTCTCCTGATCTGAACCCAATCAAACACCTACGGGGAATTCTGAAGAGACAAGTTGAGCATCGCTCTCCATCCAGCATCCAGTCACTAAAAGAGGTCATTGTTGAAGAATGGAAAAAGATTGATGTTGCAAAATATCGCCAACTTGTTCATTCCATACCTAGAAGACTTGGTGCTGTCATTTAAAAATCATGGAGGTCATACAAAGTACTAGATGTAGTAGTTTTTGTTGTGGGGTGTACTCATTTTTGCACCACCCTAATTTGAGTAAAACTGAAAAATGTGCAATCTAAGTTCTATTATTAACCTTACTTTCACGTTATAAAGTTACAGATGTTATTTTAAACTTTGTCTTGTCAACATTTTGGAAATTGTGTTCATTGAGATATTGTTCAAAATGTTACTTTTCAAAGGGGGTGTACTCATTTACGCTGAGCACTGTATGTGGAGTTAGCAAAGACTGTAATGGTGATGAGCGCTATTTTCATATGAAGACGTTACTTTGTTCAGACCAATGCCGTGTGTGTGTCCTGACTCATATACCCGTTAGAATCCAGGAGCATTATGAAAGCCATGCGAGCAGGGAAGTGAGCGAGTCTAGCAAACCGGATTCACTCCCGCTTCCCAACTACGGCCAGGAACGTGAAAAAGAGGGAAGGCAACATACTGGAATGGATTTTGCTCAGGATATTTCCCCTAGCTGTAAAAATTCCCTTGAGAAGTAAGCTAGGATGACTGTCTAAACAGAACCAGCTATCTTGGGTCACGTTTATTCGTCAGGGCATAATGAACAGAGATTTTGTTTTGCCGTGCTTTTACTAGCCCTCTCTGTGGGCCTGTCATTTCAGGTTCACATGACAGCATACGTGTTCTCACCGGTCAATCACAACCAAGTTAGCTAATGCACATTAACATTCTACACTAATGCAAAAGCAGTGTGCAGCAGTGAAACAAAAGCCATGGAAAGGTCAAAAATTAAAGGAGGGGCCAAAAAAACAAACAAACCAGGCATTAGAGGCATAGGCTTCCAAATGTTTAAAAAAAATAAATAAATCTACAAACTGTTTGGGCATCAGCACCCTGAACTGGCCTGCAATGCCATTTTCAAGGACCAGAATGAAGAGCTTAAAATGGACATTAAAACATAGCTATAGACTAGGCTGTTGCCTCTCGCGGTTACCAGAGGACTAGCCCTCCTGTAACCCTAGCTGTATAGGTGAGAGGCCGAGGGCTATGGAAACGAAGGTCAGTGCCGCCCAATGCGCCTGACTGCATGGAGCGGGAAGGACTTTAGAGATGGGCTAGGCTGCATGTTCATTTAAAACTGCTGTAACTTGCCCAACCATAACTGACTATCATATGTACCAGAGATTTCCAAGCTTGTTGGGGCTGAAGCACATCAAAGGTCAAATCAGAATGTCAAGGCACACCAAATTAAAAGTTGGCTATCGATTATGAAGAATGTCACACACATTATGATGGGCTAGAAGGTCATTTGCAAAATTTGACCCAGCTTGCACTACAGCAGATTGTCAAATAATTATTAAAACAGATAGGTAAATCAGACAGGCAATTGTATAATTTTTTTTAAAAAACGTGAGGCAACGCTCATTACAGTGTTTTCCATGAGTTACCTAGACTGTAGTGAGTGACGAAAGCATTTTCAGAACACAAACATCATTTGATTTGAGACTGATAACATTAAGTGTCCACTCCAGTCATCCACTAGTCCAAACACAATACGATGGTCATCAGTTTGAAACAGCAAACAGATAACATCAATGGAGAAGTTAGCATTGATAATTAGCATTCATCAAACTTGAGCTTAGAGAACGTTAACATCAGCATGTCCGACTCTCATCTCCTCGCTTTAAAACAGTGCACGGTTAAATTTGTAGAGTTTTAGCTTATTTGAGTTAGAAAAGCTGCTAACACATCCGGTAGCATGTATTTGTCATTCAAAACACAAGTGCATGCTCTAACCAGAGTTCAAAATAGGTTTATTTTTGGCTAAAATGAAATTATTCTGCATGTTCTCTATTCAATATTTTAAATTTTCTAAAAAAATAAATAAAACCAGTTAAACACAGGTAACCACTTCTGCTTCATTTCTTTGAGGGCTAAAATGTATGCTCTAGTCATTTTTTTAATCGTTTATGAACTGTTAAACTCCTTAACCATGCTTTGCGGGTGTGGCCTTTTTGCTGTGGCATCACCATTCATATCGATACAACCAGTGTGTTTATGCTTAAATTACTAAAGCACAAAATTGTTTTGTGCAAGGTCTTCATAGATCTAAAACTCTTAATTTTGCTCTCAAAGTGCACCAGTTTGATACATTTAACTTTATCCTGAGGGAAACACTATTATTCTCTCTTTTTTTTTTAAATAACTGCTGCCAGAGGAAAAGCTACCTGTTCTTTTGCAAGTTAGGGTAGCTGTGAAAGAAATCTCTCTCAGCTCAAACGTAGAAGTAGGTGACCGTGATTATGCAACGTATCCTAGAAGCATGTTGATGTTCAAAAATAAACTTGACGGGTAGTGAACTAATGTGGCAAGTGTGTGTGGAAGGAGAAATTATGAGACGGAGAGCTCCGCTTTTGAATATAAAAGTGCGTCATTGCATATCGTACAACGAAATTGGACGCCATCCTACCAGTGCAACATCTGCTTATTTTAGATTTAATTATTTATTTCGGTCATTTCAACTTTCAATAACATACACACTGGTTACATACATATCAGCCAGAAAGACCGAAAAGGATTAGACTGAAGCAAAAGCTTATTGCGTCTACTCTCATCACATTTCATAAATTAATAAATCTTTTTTTTTTATGCCAAAGGAATTAAGGAAAGAAACAAAAAGGAAAAAAAAATAATAGTAACAATAGTATCTGTTACATTTTGTTCAATACAATTTTACAACTTTCAATTTCAAATGAACACCAAAACACACATATTGGATTTTGACGTTTTCGTATTCTGTAGCGTTAAATATCAAGTAGCTGGACCAAATTTAAATCAAACCATTTTTTTTTTCCAAACATATTTCATATCTCAGGTTTGTATTTACTGATAATCTTATGTTTGTATGCTTTAAGGCCTTTAAGCGTGTTACACAGTTTAATTTCATTTTCAAGACCATTCCATAAATTAACTCCTGTTATAGATATACACCTCTGTTTCACGTTTGTTCTGAACTTTGCTTTAACAAACATATATGAGTTCCTCTCAATTCATAATGACTCTCTCTGATTTGAAAGAATCTCTGAATACAGTCAGGGATAGTTTTTGTTTTTAAACATAAATTGAGCAATTTTGTAATCCACAAAATCACGAAATTTAAGGCCATTCAAGTTTATAAACAACTGATTGGTTGGTTCACTATAACATACGCTGTATATGATCCTAATAGCTCTTTTCTGCAATATGAAGATCGGGTTTGTGATCGTTTTACATGCATTTCCCCAGACCTCCACACAATAAGTTATGTATGGAACAAGCAGAGAATTATAAAGTGCGTGCAATGATTTTTGGCTTAGAATGTGTTTAGTTTTATGAAGTATTGCAATAGACTTGGATATCTTTGTTTTTACATGTTTAACTTGACTTGACAGGTAGTGAACTAATGTGGCAAGTGTGTGTGGAAGGAGAAATCATGAGACGGAGAGCTCCACTTTTGAATATAAAAACGTGTCATTGCATATCGTACAACGAAATTGGATGCCATCCTACCAGTGCAACATCTGCTTATTAAAAATAAAGAAATAAAATGTCCACATAATATATATTAACAACTCAAAAACTCTAAAAAGACATACACGCACAAAACATTCACGCACTGCTGTTTTTTGTTTTTTTTATTGCACGGTCCCTTTAAAACAAGCACTTTAGTGCAGTTATGGCTCTTGGGTAGAAGCTCTTTTTCGGTCTATAGACCCCTTACACTGACATCACATTTACGTTAGCAACGGTCACTACCCTACCCTATACCTGGGGGACAAGCAAACTTTGTTCACATACTGAAGCCAAGCAAAGATGTCAGACGTCCGTTGCTGTTGTCTGAAGAAAACTACAGCTAAAAAAGCTCTACTAACGGCCGGCGAGGGCCTTTCTGTGTGGAGTTTGCATGTTCTCCCCGTGTCCGCGTGGGTTTCCTCCGGGTGCTCCGGTTTCCCCCACAGTCCAAAGACATGCAGGTTAGGTTAACTGGTGACTCTAAATTGACCGTAGGTGTGAATGTGAGTGTGAATGGTTGTCTGTGTCTATGTGTCAGCCCTGTGATGACCTGGCGACTTGTCCAGGGTGTACCCCGCCTTTCGCCCGTAGTCAGCTGGGATAGGCTCCAGCTTGCCTGCGACCCTGTAGAAGGATAAAGCGGCTTGAGATAATGAATGAATGAATGAATGTTCAGTTCCTTCTTCATTTATTCTCTATACCAGTGGTTCTCAAACTTTTTTCACCAAGTACCACCTCAGAAAATACTTGGCTCTCCAAGTACCACCATAATGACCAACATTAAAATACAGTAGCGTAGTAGGCCTAATTATTCATTAAAAACAAGGCGGAGATTTTATTTAACAAGTATACTTAATATTGTTGGCCACTGTAACATTACACACAGTACTTTGAACAGTAACACTGCTTAAATATAGGAAAATAAAACACTGTACTTAAATAATGAATCAAATAAAATTAATTGCACATAAAAGTGAAATAAAACATTGTACTAAAATAAATATTAAAAGACAGTTCTTAAAGATTAAATGAAAATGTACTTAAAAGTTAAATAACTACTGTACTTAAATGTTAAGTAAAAAAAAAGTACTGTACTTGATGTACTTGAAAAAAATCAAAACAGGCTATGCATAGCTGCAGTTCTTGCTGTTTCTTAACTCCAGTGACTGCTTTCTGAAACAGAAACACACCCACAAACAGAGGAAGAACAATAAGATTAAGAATAAAACAAAAGTGAGAAAAAGCATTAAGAATAACAGCTTATAATATTAAATATACACAGACTATTGACTGACTGACTATTGATTGACAACTTACTGAGCTTAATGTGATGGGTGTGCATGCCTCTGTGAACACAGTCCTGCAACGTCCAATCCAAGCCATGCTCCTGGATGAACTTGTTCAGTAACTGGAATATTTGCTCTGATGTAGTTCTGGTCTCCAGTGATTTACAGAACATAAAGTCCTCCTGCGCCACACCGTCATATTCATATCTCACATAAACCAATAAATTGGCCAAATCTGCAACATCTGTAGTCTCAAGCTGTATGGCAAAATATCTACTGTTCTTAATGCGCTCAATCAGCGTCTTAACATCGTCAGCCATGTCGTTTATTCTCCTTGACACAGTGTCATTTGAAAGCGGCACCAAGTTTAACTCTCTGGCAGCTTTCTCTCCACACATGATACGTGTCATCTCTTTGGCTAATGGTACACAGCAGTACCATCAGTACAATCGGGGAACACAGCAGTTCCCCGATTGTGTGCAGCTTACCGGCTCTGGCGATCAGGAGGCTGGCACGATATGAAGCTTCCTGTGCTTTGGCTACGGGTGTACCATAGGACAGAATGGTGGACTTGGACTGCTTCAGTTCATCACGTTTTCGTAAAAAAAATCCATTGGTGTGTCCTTTAGTGCTGTGTGTTTGGTTGTAAGATGCCGTTTGAGATGCGATGGTTTCATGGACTCATTGCTCAGAAGGTCCCCGCATACAACACACTGTGGCCTGGGCAGCTCCTCTGTCCCGCTCCAAATGAATCCCAGTTTTATGTATTTTTCGTCATACTTCCTCCTCACTGGTTTGTGCTGTTTGCTAGCAGTTCTGGGGCTGGTTTTGCCACTGTCATTAGCATCTGCGCTCGGCTCACACACATCCTCTTCAGTTCTCCCTCTCTCTTGATCCACGCTCGCATTCGCGGATTTAAGCCACGACAGTAATTTTGTCGTACTAGTCATAATTAGCAAAGCCACCTCCACCTTTTCCCCATCACAGCCTAGTCTACCAATGGCGGATAACCGTCTGTCAGCGGAACCGGCGGGAATGCGTACGTACGCTACGTATGGCTACCCAGAAGCACTTGCAAACGCTTTTAAATTATTAACTTAATTTGTATCTCTTTTCATTTTCTTGTCATCGGTTGATAAAATATTTTCATCCATTCGGATATTATGGATAGTATTTCACGTTTTATTTTTTAAATTTTATTTATATTTAATTAAGTGATTCTTTGGCGTACCACTAGAAATGGAGCCCGCGTACCACTAGTGGTACGCATACCACAGTTTGAGAATCACTGTTCTATTCAAAAGGCACAACTGAGTCACACAGGTTGATAAGTGTGCAACAGACAGTAACAATTTTATCCAAAATAGTTTTTCCTGCCTTAGTCGATTTATTTCCATTTCACATGCCTGCAGCTGTTGTAAAGTTCAGTGCGTTTGTGTAGAACTCTCTCAAACTGTAGGTTCATTACTACACTCTGGCTCCAGGTTGACATTTTGCACAGGACTGAGTTCCTCTGATAACAGAAGCAAAGCTTCAGCGCTTTTTGATCTTAATCTTTTCTGTTCTTTCAGGATGCATCAGGAGCATGTCACTCCTTGTTGGGTTTTTTAACGAATTGTGTCAGTGTTTGTTTGTTTTGTGCCCAATCTGGGTTTTCCATGTCGAATGAGGAAGTTGGTTCATCTGGAAGAAAATCATTTGATTTTGTCTGAACACTTTCATGAAGAAGCTAATTCAAGTGTGGGCAGAAATAAAAGGAGATTCTTAAACAAACTCTTCCATACTCTGCTGCGCCTGTCTATTTAAAAAAAAAAAAAAATTTTAAATCGTCGCAAATTTCTCTGGAGTTTTCAGGGTTAGCTCCTCTCGCTGTATTCTCTTTCACCACTCATTTCTTCATTGTCCTTGAAGCATTTGTTTCTCTTTGTTAACATTTTTCTTCATAGCAGGGAAATGGTAATATCTTTTATCTATTCCTCGATTTAAATGATTGGAACAACCAAAAACAGCGCAAAAATGAACCATATTTAAGACTGGTTAAGCCTTGCTTACACGAAAACTGGTGTCTTTTCACCTGGGGGTCAATTATCACGTGATGCGTAACGTCATGTGCAAGGGGTCCATTTCTTAATTGACCTGAAATGCCTGCCCAAGGGCAGCAGTTCAAACAGAGAATTTATGGGGTGGGACGGATCTTTTAATATACTGAGGGTTCTTTTGAGGCAGCAGGAACTGTAAAGCTCTTCCAGGCAGGGAAGAGGGCATCCGATGATCATCTGGGTGGTGGTGACAACCCTCTGGAGAACTTTTCTCTCTGCTCCTGTGCAGCTGACAAACCACACACTGATGCAGTATGTAAGTATGTTCTCTATGGAGCAACAATAGAAGGACACAAGCAGTTTTTGAGGGAGGTCGTTCATCCTGAGGATCATCAGGAAGTAAAGTCTCTGCTGTGCGTTCTTTATCACTTGTGTGGCATTAGAGCTCCAGGTCAGCTCCTCCTCTATGTGCACCCCAAGGAACCAGAAGTCCAGGATCCTCTCCACACATTGAGCACTGATGAGAATAGGCTGAAAGTCCGTTTTCTTTTTCCTGAAGTCTATGATCAGCTCCTTGGCTTTGGTGGTTGAGGACCAGGTTTGTTGTCTCAGCACCACCCAGACAGCTGCTCAACCTTGTGCTGATAAGCAGACTCCTTCCCCCCCCAGAGATGAGCCCCACTATGGTAGTATCATCCGCAAATATGATGCCATTACGGGAGCGAGCAGGGTGCAGTTGTAAGTGTAGAACAACAACTTGTTTAATCCTAGATAAAGCCGTGGCACAGCAGTTATGCTCATATTTACATAGCAATAACATCCATGAAATGTACCAGTCATGATTTAGACCTCATCATAGCAAAGAGACAGCTCTGGTTAAAAGTAGTAAACGACCTACTGTTGGCGTCTGATTAGGGCTGTGTCTCGCTGCTTGTGTTGCTTGACCTTAGTGCAGCATTTGATACCATTGATCATTCCATTCTTCTGGATAGACTAGAAAATGTTGTGGGAGTTAAGGGAACGGCCCTCTCCTGGCTCAGCTCTTATTTAACTGATTGCTATTAGTATGTTGATGTAAATGGTGATTTTTCTAGGCATACTGAGGTAAAGTTTGGTGTTCCACAAGGTTCTGTCTTGGGTCCACTGCATTTTTCTGATATATATACACACACACACAACCCCGATTCCAAAAAAGCTGGGACAAAGTACAAATTGTAAATAAAAACAGAATGCAATAACTTAATCTCAAAAACTGATATTGTATTCACAACAGAACATAGACAACATATCAAATGTAGAAAGTGAGACATTTTGAAATTTCATGCCAAATATTGGCTCATTTGAAATTTCATGACAGCAACACGTCTCAAAAAAGTTGGGACAGGGGCAATAAGAGGCTGGAAAAGTTAAAGGTACAAAAAAGGAGCAGCTGGAGGACCAAATTGCAACTCATTAGGTCAATTGACAATAGGTCATTAACATGACTGGGTATAAAAAGAGCATCTTGGAGTGGCAGCGGCTCTCAGAAGTAAAGATGGGAAGAGGATCACCAATCCCCCTAATTCTGCGCCGACAAATAGTGGAGCAATATCAGAAAGGAGTTCAATAGCGTAAAATTGCAAAGAGTTTGAACATATCATCTACAGTGCATAATATCATCAAAAGATTCAGAGAATCTGGAAGAATCTCTGTGTGTAAGGGTCAAGGCCGGAAAACCATACTGGGTGCCCATGATCTTCGGGCCCTTAGATGGCACTGCATCACATACAGGCATGCTTCTGTATTGGAAATCACAAAATGGGCTCAGGAATATTTCCAGAGAACATTCTGTGAACGCAATTCATCGTGCCATCCGCCAATGTTCAAATTATATTTTGTCTGCATTTGTGAATTCACGGAAATGAAACAACGTCACACTAACTGCAGACCCCAGCATCAAACCAACTCGCATAGGTGGCAAATTTTGTGGCATCGAAAACCATTGGCTCGTTGGTGTGGTAACAAGTTTTATATTAACTTTAGCATTAATTATAGTTAACAGTATCTGTTCAAATCCTGTAGCGTCATGCTTCTGTTTATCCTTGACATTTAGAAAAGAAACAAACTAAGTGTAAATGAATACGTTTCTTTTTTTTTTTTGTGTGTGTGTGTGTGTGTGTGTGTGAGTGAGAGAGTGAGTGAGTGAGAGAGAGAGAGAAAGCTACCATGTTGTGCATGCAGTATTAAACAACTACAGGCCAATATCAAATCTACCATTCATCGGGCAAATCTTTGAAAAAATTGTCTTCAATCAATTAACTGCCTTCTTGATATCAAACAGCTGTTTTGATAACTTTCAGTCAGGATTTCGTGCCAATCATAGCACTGAAACAGCGCTGATTAAAGTTATAAATGACATATGTCTTAATACTGATGCAGGCAAACCATCGGTCCTGGTGTTACTGGACCTCAGTGCAGCTTTTGATACTGTTGTTCACAACATAGTGCTATATTGACTTGAACACTGGGTTGGGTTGACTGGTAAAGTTATCAATTGGTTAAAATCATACTTAAAAGATAGAAGTTTCTCTGTTACCATGGGAAATTGTACCTCAACATCAATGTCCTTGACCTGTGGTGTCCCCCAGGGGTCGATCCTTGGACCATTACTATTCAACCTTTATATGCTCCCACTTGGACAAATTATCAAGAACAACTCAATTTTGTATCACTGCTATGCAGATGACACCCAAATTTATTTTGCTCTATCACCTAATGATTATGCCCCCCTTGAATGTCTCTACCAGTGTATCGACCAAATCAACAACTGGATGTCACAAAATTTTCTCCAGCTGAACACAGATAAAACAGAAGTAATTCTATTTGGGGAAAAAAGATGAAAGACTCAGGATTACCACTATTCTTGACACAAAGGGGATTAAAACAAAAGATATGGTTAAAAATCTTGGTGTTTTCATTGACAGCGAGCTAAACTTTGACAGTCACATGAAAGTAATCACTAAATCGGCATTTTATCACCTAAAAAACATTTCCAAACTAAGAGGACTTATGTCAAAAAATGATCTGGAAAAACTTATCCATGCCTTCATCTCTAGTAGGGTTGACTACTGCAATGGCCTTTTCACAGGCCTGCCAAAAAAGATCATCAAATGACTTCAGGTGATTCAAAATGCAGCGGCGAGGGTTCTCACACGAACAAAAAGAACAGAGCACATTACTCCAATTCTAAGGTCCCTTCATTGGCTTCCAGTAAGCTACAGAATTGACTTTAAAGTATTGCTGCTGGTGTACAAATCTTTAAATGGTACAGGGCCCAATTACCTCTCTGATACGTTGCAGCGGGCTAACCCAATCAGATCTACCAGATCGCAGCAGCAAAATTTACTGGTAAAACCTGTTGTTAAAACAAAGTGTGGTGAAGCAGCTTTTAGCTACTATGCAGTACAGCTATGGAACCAACTGCCAGAGGACATCAAAAATGCTCCTGCTGTTGGCAGCTTCAAATCTAGACTAAAGACCAAGCTGTTCTCAGATGCTTTCTGCTAACTGATTAATATTGTCATCTTTACATGTTTGAAACTTTTACTTAACTTTTACAGTCTCTGCATGTTTTAAACTTTAATTTTTATTCTATTTTATTCTGCTGTTTTTTTTTACTGAACTTTTACTTCATTCTATTATTTTATTTCTACTATTGTTTAATTTTTATTATTTTTTTCTCTCTTCTTCCCTATTTATTTTGTGTAATTTTATTTTCTGTTTTGCTTTTACTTCTGTAAAGCACATTGAACTGCCACTGTGTATGAAATGTGCTATATAAATAAACTTGCCTTGCAGCAGAGTCAAGGAAAACTTGGTACAGTTTTTCTCAACTGCACTTGGGAAAACAGACTAACAATGTTGATGATGATGACGACTAATATTTTGTGTAATACAGGAAGCTGACCATGTTTAGGAGTCGTTATGGGAGGACCTATGTTGGTGACTACCTGGGTTTGTGATTTTATGGGACTTTCATGAATAATTATATAATAAAGAAATATTTGCTTGAGCACTGAGGTGTTACTAGTATTTTTATTAACAGGTAAGTTCCACTACACTGGCTAAAAGAACTGATGTCGGACTGCATTGTGCTCAAACTTGCGATTTACACCACTACTCCACATATCTGCGAGAAGAAATTGATATTAATTGGAGCTACCTTCATCTAGTCATCATATTTTGTTCCATAAAAATATACAATATTTATAATAAAATTTATGACAAACTCACAACCGAGGAGTCTCCACTGTTCTTGGCTTCCTCTCGGTTCACCAGCTCTCCCTGGCAGGGGCCGAAGTGTGCACCTACTGGAACAGTCTCCCCCTTATTAAACACTCCCAGGCCTGCATCAGGAATACTGGACTTCTGGATTTCTAGCCCAGGAGGAAGTGTTTGTCTGGCTCGGTCAGGGACTCCCATGGGAACAGGAGTATCGGGGATGAAGAGGGGTGGCCCATGAACCTCGCATTTGTTGAGGAAGAAGGATTTGCAAACTTCACAGTCTGGGAGTAGAGAAAACACAACAGGAAGAAATGAGGCCTAAATGTGTGTGCAATCTGTGTGTGTCTATCCAAGACCATATACGGTACATTAGTATTGTATAAAGATTATTCTAAGAAAGCTTGCCAGTAAGGTTCACTGAGCATCTGGTTGAGACGAGAAGTGTCCATCAGGACTGGGATCAAACAGGACACAAAGTATTGGCAAAAAATATGGAAACGCCTACCAAAATGACAAAACAAAATTTGACCTTTTGTTCTCAAGTTCTCTTAATAAACTAAACATTTTCATCATAACAAACAAATGTTACAAGTAACCAGAGTAAATCATTCTAAAATATTATCATCAATATTTGGTATGGAACCCCTTGACACTGAAGTGCACCGACACGATCAGGCATGCCACCATAAAGTTTATGAATAAAATCAAGTGGAGTTGATCTCCATATGTCTTGCAACACTTCCCAGAGCTGTGGCAGATTTGAAGGAGCCCTTTTCACCTTCTCTCGCTCCATGTAGTTCCAGACTTGCTCAATTATATTCATGTCAGGACTTTGGGCTGGCCAATCAAGAACTGTCGAGCTGCCATCTTGTTCTTTGTTTTGTAAATACTGTTTAACCATCCTGGCTGCGTGTTTTGGGTCCTTATCTTGCTGGAAGATAAAGTTGTTGCCAATGAGAGCTCTTCCAGAAGGCGCAGCATGATGGATAAGGATTTGTCTGTACTTGTCAGCAGTGAGGGTCCCATCTATTTTGTAGAGATGACCAACTCCATTGTAGGTGATTGCTCCCCATACTTGTAGGACCCCTCCACCATGTTTTACTGTGGGAGAAATACAGTTTGCCTTGTATCTTTCTCCCTTTCTGCTGCATAGCATTGCCAAATAATTCAAATTTCTTCTCATCTGAGAACATGACCCTTTTCCACTGCTCAGAAGTCCAACTCCTGTGAATTTTTGCCCAGTTAAGTCTCTCCTGCTTATTTCCACCTCTCAACAAAAGTTTTGTGCACTGACACATGACCTTTGAGGCCTTCTGCTGAGAGCGTCTTCCTAACCAGGTGTGGAGAGACATCCTTGCCTGTACCATCTTGGAGGTCCTGTGCCAGTTCCTTGCTGGATTTCTTCCTCTCTCATAGGGATGTAGTCTTGAGGTACTGGACATCAGCTTTAGTCAACTTTTTCTTCCTTCCTCTGCCTGAAATGTTCTTGAAGTTCCCAGTCTTCTGGTGATGCTTGAGGCATTTCCAGACAGCACTGTGGGTCACATGCAGTTTCTTTGCTATGGCTCATTATGAATGGCCCTCCTCCCACAAAACGTTCATCCTAATACGCTGCTCTTCTGTAGTTTCTCTCTCTGATGCCATTTCTGCCTGTTGCCTGGCTGTAGTCAGAAGATAAATACTTTTTCTAATGAATTATTTGTAGAGAACACATGATTTAGTTAATGGTTTTCACCTGTGGAATAATTAGCATATCAGGGTAGGATTGCCCAACAAGGAGTGATTAAGGTTGGTTTTGGGGCTAAACTAAACAAAAAGAGATACTATTTCCAATATTTATGATGTTTATCACACAACGATGGCCAAAACTGCTAGTGTTTTCATGGTTAAAGTATAAAATTGTGGTTAAAAGTTGTCTCTATCTTCATAATGTATTTCAGTTGCCTTCAGTGCAGCTTCTGATGTCATTTGCACAGATTAAGTATGCAAAATCGATCTTTTCCTAGGCACTTCCATATTTTATGCCAGTACTGGATACAAGTATGAGGTTTTTTTTACTTCCTTGTGGGAGTAAACAAAAATGGTCAGATACAAAGCTTGCAGGGCAAAAAAAAATGAATGTTCATTAACATGACTGTGCCACTGCATGATGTATTTGCAGTATTCTCTTAAGCCTTGCCTGGTCAGGGTTGTTTTAAATTCAGCTACTTGTTTGCTTATCTTCTGGGGAACAGAATTTCCCAAATTCCTTATGCAGGTACAAACAAAATTAACTGTCCACACAGTAAGTAAGAAAGTAAGTAAATAAATAAAATAGTCCAACGCACATCTCTATTTGAGCTTGCTGACAATTATGGCATTTCTAAATCTAGACATTTCCCCCCCCCAATGCCATACATAGAGGATTCATATTTAATAAAAAAAAAAAAAAAAAAAACCATACACACACACCCCGAATGGCAAATTAAGCATAACTAATTTGCTGAAGAAGAAACCATTGGACCCAGAGGAAACCAACACTGACGGGGGGAGAACTTGCAAAACTTCACACAGACAGCAACCCGGGCTTAGAATTGAATCCAGGACCCTGAAGGTGCGCCACTGTGATGCCCCGAAATCCGTATATTTGGACTCCGGTCTCTCACACCCACTGTCTCTTATTGAACATCCCATTCCAGGGGCATAATGAGGGGCATACTCTCTGTCCCCTATTAACTCACAGCTAGTTGGGATCTTCTGTGAGCTTATGCATGTGGGGAACAGAGCACATAGCACTGTCCTCCAGGTGTGTTTTGCTATCATATGACACAGTATAGCGAACCCCAGACAGACAATGATGAAGCTTACTGATGTTTCAAGAAGCATTTATGTTCAGCCGTCATCCTTAATTTGCACACAAATATACTTCCTTTCCTTCACAACCTTTCTTCACAAACACCGTAAGAGCTGCAGATGGATAAATAAAATAAGCTCTCACAAGCATAAGCATTTCCATAATGCCAGTTAACCACACATGTGGACATTTATCAAATATTCACTCACATATAAATCGGTCAAACCACATGAAAAGCTAGAAAACCAGCATTAACACGACATTACAGCTTATCCATATAGCACCCTTTCGCATAAGCTAACCTTAGCATGGCTAATCCAACAACGATATACATAAAACACCCTTTCAGCAGTTAATTAGGATAACACGTCACAGCGAACAGTCATAAAACAAGTTGAAACACACAATACCTTGTTTCCATTTCCAGCTAGGCGCTTAATTATCCATAATGAAACTTTACATTGCAAGGCAACGTTTTCAAAACACCTTTTCCTTCCATACACTCTTCAATTAGCTGCCGTTCATGTGTGAACGGGGCAATTCCATGTAAATGTCAACCTCACCATGCAAAAATAAAGCAACATGTAATACATCAAAACCACTCCCAGAGATATCACCTAGGTCTGTATTTTACAGATGTGAATAAGTTGAACCAATTTGTAACCAACCTAATATGTCACTGTCAGTCTTTCTTATAATGTAAACCCCAAGCTAAAATCAACTTTGATCATGTACAATTCTATATTATTGCCACAAGCCACAGAAATGTATGCTAAAATCCACAAAACAGCAAAACAATAGCCATCCTAAATATTATTTAAGACCTTTGATAGTTTTAGCTGATATTTAGAGAGTTTTTCAAAGGGTTATGGTGGTTAAATTGCTAATTTTCTAAACATATGCCATGTCTATTTCAGACGCGTCACATCCATAACGGAATTTTGTCACATCCATAACGCTGACTTTTCCTTCCAAAACTCTGCATGAAATACAAAATATTTTAAACAAAGATTTTTTAATATTCACCTTGGACCCCTCTATCAAATGGATATCTCCATTTCGACATTAGGTTTACAATTTCACAGAGTTTGATAAAAATGTACAGTCACCCAAGAAAAGTGATACTTTTTCTGTCACGTCCATAACGCATCTTTTATTGGCATTTTCTGGCATGCCCTAGATGTACTATGGGAATTGTTCTTGTTCTATCACTTCTCCAGTATGGTACAGCCTTAAAATATGCAACACCTGTTTAAATACTGGGAGACAATAAAACATGCACTGGGTCATTTGTTGCCATTTTGAGTTCAAGTGTCCAGGGCTCGAAATTAACTTTTTTTCTTTGTGTCCCCCAGTGGTCCCGAATTCTGTGTTGTATTGTCCCGAATGGAAGCAATAGTGTCCCCATTTTTTTCCTCTCTGAAATAACCAGTGGTTAATATTATCATATGAAGTTACTATTATATTTGTAACTATGCGATTTTGAACCCTTTATATCATTTTTACAATAAGTCACAAGACACAAGCGACACATGTCCTATGCATCATCTACTTCAAAATTACAGTTATTGCATTTTCAGTTTATTAAACTTTGGCGATCTCGCTGTATGAATAGATACCCGTTTATTTAAAGGGGCCAACTAGCTCATTCAGAAAATGTTTCAACTCCCTACATCTGCAGTACACTTTAGTTGAAAATAAGACCCCTTTTATGTTCATTTCATCTACTTATACCTTGAATATCTGTTGGCACTTATAAGGCCAACTTATAATTTTCACCATTACCGTTATCCATTATGAACTTTCCGTTATCCATTACCGTTATCCATTTTTATGAACTTTCCGTTATCCATTACGGTTATCCATTTTTATGTACTTTCCGTTATCCATTACGGTTATCCATTTTTATGAACTTTCCGTTATCCATTACGGTTATCCATTTTTATGAACTTTCCGTTATCCATTTTTATGAACTTTCGCTGCCGGGTGCAAATGTTAGCAACATCAGCATAGTGCCAGCAGGTCCGAGCCTAGTTGTGCTGCTGACTGACTAAACTTTCTGAACTAGAAAGACACCAAGAAAACTCACTTATTCTGTTGAACGGTATCTTCCGTCAATATCATCTACATCATTCCTGTTGTATTTTATATTTTGTATTTTTGTTCTGGCAAGAGTCGGCGCAGCGTGTGCGGTAGCAATTCCATTCCAAGTCCATATAATGCGGACTCCGGCCGAAGATTCTAGAACAGAATGCGCTGCTCTGTAGCCTACGGATGCAGGTGCATCGAAAGTGTAGCTACTATGTATTTTTCGCTGTTAACGTTTTAAAATTAAAATTGACAAATTAGGTGAATGTCTACGTATGTGTTACGGCTTTGTAAATAATATTAATGTAGAACTTTTTTTCTAGATCTATTTTTTTCCATTGTCCCGGGATTGTCCCAGATATGATAATTTTGTGTCCCGATGACATTTTTTATGGTCCCCGGGACATCGGGACACCGTTAGTTTCGAGCGCTGCAAGTGTCACGTCCATAACGCTGGAATTGCTCAACGCCTATGGGCAAGTTGCTGACTCTCAGATGAGAGTATGCCAGAAGGGCTT
This sequence comes from Neoarius graeffei, assembly GCF_027579695.1. Taxonomy (NCBI): domain Eukaryota; kingdom Metazoa; phylum Chordata; class Actinopteri; order Siluriformes; family Ariidae; genus Neoarius; species Neoarius graeffei. The sequence goes on along the minus strand of NC_083579.1, from coordinate 82,915,269 downwards.
CAAAATAAAAGACCCGAAAACGTAAAAGGCACTAACAAAAATAAAACTTACAGGAAGTAGTTAACTTGCTTATATACCGTCAATAAGAGTAAATTACACTCCCACCAATCATGAGTAAATAATGGAACAGTATACGGTTTACATTAGGCACGAATGATTTCAAACTGAAAAGGACCTTCCCTATACAAATAATTTGTTTAGAAGGTGGAAAACCCTTTTAAACCATGAACTATGAGCTTACAAGCTATAGCTAGAAGGTATTATTAACTATAGGGTGAACAGGCTTGATCAGTCTCCAGCAGCAAGACTAGCTTCTGAACTGGGTGTTCCACTTCAGACATCTTGTGGAGACGCTCCTCTTTCTTGCCAAGCTTCCGGTCACCAAGGCAGACCTTAACTCTCCTTACTAGTCCGTCTTTGTCAGTAGTGGTTTCTGAGACTCTGCCCAACCTCCACTCGTTCCTGTGCACATCCTCTCCTTTCATCATTACGATATCTCCAACTTGCAGATTTCTCCTGGGAGTATGCCAGCGCTGTCTGAGGGCAATGTTGGCCAGGTATTCCTTTCATCATAGACTCCAAAACTGTTCTGCCAGGTATTGAACATGTCGCCACCTTTTCTTGCTATACATGTCTTCTCTGATGAACTCACCTGGAAGAGACAAGGCCTTGACAGATTTCATAGTTAGATGATTAGGGGTGAGTGGCTCGAGGCTGTGTGTGTGTGGGGTGGGGTGTCACTGAGGTTGTTAAGTCAGTGGACGGCTGTTGACGATTGCCATAGCTTCATAGAGGAAAGCTCGTAGCGAAGCATCATTTAGCCTACCAGAAGAAAGACCAAGTGTGGCCTTAGGATGCCTTTCACTGTTCTAATCGGTCTCTCCCACACCCCTCCGACATGCCTCGAATAGGGTGCATTCATGCTGAACTCGCATTGTTTCTCAGCAAGAAATGCAGCCAGCCAGTCTGCACTGACTTCTTTTAGAGCTCCTTTGAGTTCATTTTTGGCTCCAACAAAGTTGCTTCCTTGATCAGACTTGATTTGACAAACAGTGCCACGTATGGCAATAAAGCATCGTAGGTCATTTATGAGGGCGTCGGTGGACATGTCATCAAGCATCTCAATATGGATGGCGCGGGAGCTAAGGCAAGTGAAGACCATACACCTCTTGTTCTCCTTTCTACCCTGCTTTGTAAAAAATGGACCAAAGTAGTCCATTTCACAGAAGGTAAGGGGGGGGTGATGGTTCCACACGTTCAGGGGGTAGATCAGCCATCCTTTGCTCTTCCGTTGGTTTCCGAAGCAGTCTACAGGTAATGCATTGACAAATGTAGGATGCTACTGCCCGAGTGATGCCAGGAATCCATGGGACCTGATGTCATTAATGGTAAGACCTTTGCCTTGATGTTTCATCCTTTCATGGTGATGAGCAATGATCATCTTTGCAATGTGATGATCCTTGGGGACGATTGCAGGGTGCTTGATGGAGTCGGGAAGAGAAGAGTTGCACAGCCTACCTCCCACCCTGAGGATGCCATCTTTGTCAAGGAAGGCATCAAGTGAGTATAATGGATTTTGAGATGGTAGGGGGATCCCTTTGCTCAGCAGTTTCAACTCCTCTTGATACACATTTTTCTGCAGGTCTATGATTATGCAATGTTCTGCATGTTCTCGTTCTGTTACAGTGGTGAGACTGTTTGATCTGTTCTTGCTGATGCACCTTAGTATGCGTGCAACAGCTTGAGTAGACAGTGACCAAGATGAGAGCTTAGACAAGCAATCAACAAGGCTTACTCGTTCTGTGGTTCTTGTGCTAAGCACTAGAGACTTCTGACCTCTGGATCTCCGATCATTAACTCTGGAATCACAGCAACAGGCAGTTTAATTTCCTTGTTCCATAAGAACTTGGGTCCAGTGAGCCAGGTGGATGAACGAACTTCGCTGGGAGTCAAGCCCCTAGAAGCATGGTCAGTAGGATTCTCTTGGTTGGGATGCATCTCCATTGCTGAGGGGGCGAGCTGAGATGAATCTTCTGAACACGATTAGCCACAAAAGGTGTGGAATCGTCGTGCTTCATTGTTGATGTATCCTAAGATCACCTTAGAATCAGTCCAAAACAACTCCGCAGTCCCAGCAGATGCAAATTCGTCCTTGAGCATGTTGCTTATCTTCACAGAAACAACTGCGGCTGTTAGTTCCAATGTCGGAACAGTTGTGACCTTGGATAGTAAGACACGTGCCTTTCCTACAACTAAGGCACAGTGAACATCTCCCTCTTCATTTTGAAGTCTCAAGTACGAGCACTGGCCATAACCCTTAAGGCTAGCATCCGAGAAATGATGCAGCTCTGTTTTTGTGACCTTTCCAAATCCAGCAGGTGAGTAGGTATGGGATATGGTAACATTATCTAATTGGGCTAGATCACTTCTCCACTGTTCCCATTCTGGACGAAGTTCGTCTGGGAGAGGATCGTCCCAGCCTGTGCCTCGCCTACACATCTCCTGAAGAATGAGCTTCGCTTTGAGCAGAACAGGCGCCACAAACCTGAGAGGGTCATACAAGGAAGCCACTACAGACAGGATGCCGCAGCGTGTTGCAGGCTGATCATTTAGGCTGACGTTAAGCCGGAAGTGGTCGGATTCCACATCCCATTGAATCCCTAGGACTCTCTCAAGTGGCAGGTTGTCGAAGGTGAGGTCCATATTTTTCACATTAGTTGCTCGTTCTGAGGGTGGTATACTCTCTAGAACGTCTCTGTCGTTCGATACAAACTTGTGTAGTCACAGACCACCCGTGGTGCACAGTTTGCGAGCTTCTCTGGCAAGCTGAATAGCATCTTCAGTGCTTTCAACACTGACAAGCCCGTCGTCTACATAAAAATCCCTCATGATGAACTGGGAGCCTTTAGGGTAGAGGTTGCTATTCTCTTTAGCTAGATGCTTCAGCCCGTAGTTTGCGCGTCCAGGAGAGGAAGCAGCACCGAACAGATGCACCTTCATCCGGAGCTCGCTGGGTGGTGAGTGCAAGTCTCCTTTCTTGCGACAGAGAAAGCACAGGTAGTTGTGATCAGCCTCATACACATGAAATTGATGGAACATTTTTTCCCCAATGTCGCACATTAGAGCAACAGGGTGTTGTCGAAAGCAAATGAGAACACCACTCAACTTGTTCACCATGTCAGGACCAGAGAGGAGGTGGTCATTTAGGCTGGTTCCTTTGCATCTGGCGGTGCAATCTTACACTATGCAAAGCTTTTCCGGCTTCTTTGCATGACGAACACTGTGATGGGGAATGTACCATCTCTCACCTTCACTCCCACCATCTTAAACCTGCTCTGCATCTCCCTTCTCGATTACCTCCTCCATGAACTCAACATACCGCTCCTTATACCTTTCGTCCCGTTGCAGTTTCCTTTTCAGGTGGTTGAGGCGTATCGTGGCTGAGTCTTTGTTATCAGGCAAGGTAAGTCTGTTTTTGAAGGGCAGGGGTATTTCATAGTGGCCATGCGTGTTTTTCCGTATACCCTCATCTAGCTTATGGAGGAAGGCGATGTCATCTTGTGACACTGCTTTGCTGTCTTCACTGCCATCCTTGAAGTCAGATTCTAGAATGCAAATAGCATTGGCAGAAGTTACCAGAGGCAGCTCTTTAACCGTGATTTTGTGACACAGGCGACTTGTGCTCAACGGATCATGGCCTTGGGATGAGCACCCCACAATAGTCCATCCTAAGTCTGTCCATATTGCACAGGGATCCTAATCTCCTCCTAGGATGACCTGCCTTGGTGCCATGGCTCTGGAGCAGTTGTAGCCTATAAGAAGTCCTACTTCACAGTCCTTTAGTGGTTGGATTTCATCTGCTAAACTGCAAAAAATGATCTCTTGTTGAGAGAAAATATCTTAAATATGGGTGAATGTATCTATTATTTCTTATTAGAAGTTTATTAGCACTCAAATATAAGATTATTTAGCTTACTTTGAGACGCTTTTACTAATTTCAAGCCTTAAATTTTCTTATTCTATTGGCAGATAATTTTGCTTCTTTCTCGAATTGAATGCTTAAAATGAGCAAAATTATCTGCCAATAGAATAAGAAAATTTAAGGCTTGAAATTAGTAAAAGTGTCTCAAAGTAAGCTAAATAATCTTATATTTGAGTTTGAGTAAACTTCTAATAAGAAATAATAGATAAATTCACCCATATTAAAGATATTTTCTCTCAACAAGAGATCATTTTTTGCAGTGTAGTTCTCTGAGATGACTCCATTGTTTAGCCGTCTCAAGTGGGAATGTGAGCATGGTTAACGGGTATGCAATCCTTCGTGTAGGCAACTGGAAGATCAACCTGAATAGCAGAACTGTATCCCCTTACACGAAGGCCAGAGACACACTCACTTGGGAGAACTGTGTTTTTTTCCCCCCACTCATGGTGGTCAACTTCAACTTCACTGGATACTTGTCAGCAATTAGACTGTCGCTCACTTCTTGGTCGACGAATGTTGTATCACTTTGAGTGTCGAGTAGAGCATAGACAAGCTTCTCAGCTGTTGAATTGTTTTTAGTTGACACCCACACTGGTATTACCATCGATGTGTAGGATGAGCCTTCGCCTGTTACACTGAGTGTTGTTGCAGCAGCGGCACTTGGATTCATCCCTGTTTCAGATGAACACCTTTCCTTTCCATAGTTGTAATCATGGAGGACTGTAGGATGCCTTCCTTTGCAGTTGTCGCAGCAGTGACTATGACGACAGTCTTTTGCGCCATGTCCAGATTTTAAGCATCCGTAACGGTTTCTTCTCCTTTACGTAGTTCCGTCGTTCTGCCAACATCCCTGTGAACTTGGGACATGCATGAAGTTGGTGTCTGTGATCTTGACAAAGGATGCATGGAGCTTTAGCCCTTTTTCTGGTCTGACCTTTGATTTGTGTTGTTTGTAGCTGTGTGAGTGGTGAGAACACTGGCCTTGTTTCTCTTTGTGTCTCTGAGATTTCTCTTCAGTGTTCGAGTCTGATGAATGAAGAGCATAAAGCGATGTAATTGGATTGCAGGCAATCTCAGCTTCAGTTGACACAAATGTTGCAAAGTCCTTGAAACTTGGAAATTCTTGCTTCTCGTTCAGGCATTGGGTGACTTGTCGGTTCCAGTGTGAAGCTGCCCAGTCTGGTAGTTTGTGGGCAAGCTTCTGGTTCTCCTCACAGTCATTTAGTATGTCAAGACCCTTGACGTGAGGCATGGCATCTTGACAGACATTCAGAAAATCTGAGAAGTTTCTGAGTCCTTGAACATCCTTAGGTTGAATCCTTGGCCAATTGGTGAGCTTCTCTCTGAATGTTCGCTGAATGGCGAATGGCTGGCCAAAGCAACGATTCAGCTTGTTCCAGGCCTCCTGATAGGCTTCAGCATCATTCCGGAAGAAAGTGCCTTCTAGCACCTGGCATGCTGGACCACCAACGTATTTCTTCAGATAGAGTTTTTCAACTGGTGTGATTGCTCTTTGGTCAATGAGTGAGGTAAACGCTGCTTTCCATTCAATGAACCGTATTGCATCACCATTGAAGACAAATGGCTCTGGAACAGGGAGCCTATTTAAGGCTATGCTGTCTTGAAAGACCCGAACAAGAGGGGAAACATCTGTGTGAGGGTGTGTTGCAACATGAGATAGAGGGACTGCAGTTACAGGCACACTCTGTTTTCTTGTTCCTTTCATCGTTAATGCAGTCAGCAGCTTCGCGTTCTGTCTCTTTATCGTATACCTTTAGCTTAGCTTGAGCTGCCCGCACTTCCTCCACTGCCTGCAATCGCTCCAACTTATGCCTTTGTGCCTCCAGAGCCTTCTGTTGTTGTTCCTCTAACTCTTGGATGACTTCTCTTTGTCTTTCTTCTGCCTCCATCATTTCATAATTTGCTTCCTTCACTGCTAGCTCTGCAGCTGCATCTGCATGCTTGGCTGCCATGGACGAAGCTGTGGAGTGTTGGTCAGACTTGTTGTGACTTGTCAAGGAAGCAGCAGATCCATAGACAGACTTTGCATAGTCACAATGGAGCAGTTCATGGAGGCGGCATCTTTCCATGTCCTCGTTAAACTCACCTTCTTCGTCTATTGCTCTGCTGTAAGCAATGGTGATGATTTCTGTGGTAAACGATTCGCAAGTGTCAACTCTTCTTCTCACACCGATGGAAGGTGTGGCAAGATCTCGAATTCCAAAATACAGGTTCATTACGTCTTCCTTCACTTTCTTAAACTCTTCAATGAGAGGCCAGAGCTCACTCTCTGACATGTACGTCTTCAGCTGATCTCTTGCTTTACATATGTCAAGCTTCCATTTTCTGTACATGGAGAGCAGCCGTTTCTCCTTTTTCTTGGCCTCTTCATCTTGTAGTGCGCGCATTTTCTCTGTCGGGTTCCGTGCATGTTCAGAGCGTCGAGGCCCTTCAGGTTCCTTCAGGCCAGGTGCCTCAGATACAACTGCCACTGAGTGGAGCTCACTCTGGAAGTCTTGAACTTCGTGCTGGGAACCAGGCATCTGCTCTTCTGTCTCCTTGAAGCTACCTGACTGACATCATCAACTCAATTTGAAATTATTAAGTCAGAAGAAACCTCTTAACAAGTATGATTGAACCTTTGCAATAAACAAAGTTGCTGTAGATATCCAGGTAAGTATTACAATAAAGGCAAACAAAGTACTTGAAATGCAAAAATTAGAATATGAGCATGAACAACTAGCAGAGCTGCATTAACGTGCAGACACTCAAACAACTGTAAATGTCCAGGTAAGTACTGTAATGAACACACTTCTCAAAGTACTTGGGATGCAAAAAATATAAAATGTCATTAATAAAGAGTCTATGTGAATGTGTCCATGTGTGAGTGTAAGCAACAGTTTCTTTCCTTTGCTGTAGATAAGAGGAGTATGAAAAGTTCACTGGTTCAGTCTAAAAGGGCTGTTCATGTGGAGCTCACCTTGTTGCAGTCTGTAGACTGTGTAATATAGATGTGTACTCTCAGTTCTGCTTCAATATCAGTGAACGTGACCGTACTTGACCATTGCATCAAATCCATGAAACCGCTGCCTGGATTGCCGAAGTGGATCATGCGCTGACACGTCGGGACATGTTCATGATGAATCCATGTAGACAGCACATGGCGAAGTAGCAGCAGCAGCAGCAGGCACGCCGTGAAGACCCTCCATCATGGCCCGTCATAATGGCAGCAAGTTGTCAGATCGATGAGGGCAAGCTCTTACTATGGACCCTTTTCACGTGACGTTTTAACCATTTTGACATGACATGCGTGACATGACCATTTTGGACATGTACTACCAGTAGTTTACCACAGCCAGCATTGAGGAACGGCAGCAAAGAAAGTGTTTATTTTCAGCAAGACTTCCATCATGCCACTATATTGTTGTGCACCTGGATGTAGTAACCATCAACAAACAAGGCAAGGGTTATCATTTTATCGGATCCCGGTAGATGCTGACTAGGGCTGAACGATCTATCGTTTTCGACCGAAAATCGCGATCTCAGACAACACGATTCTGGGATCGTCAAAGCCGCGGTTTTTCTCAGTGCTCCTAAACTGACCCATGTTTTGTTTCGTCAATAAATTGTCCTCATTTTTTACACTACAGACAAAAAAATTACATTCAGGAAAGCCTTGTGGCACTCAGTATGAAAGAATTTTGTGAATATCTCCTTCCGTTTTCGTGTAAATCCCCATTGTTTGGAGGGAGCACTGTGAGGAGAAACTGCGCTTTCTCTGTCTCTGTGTCTGATCGCGCAGGTGGGGGAGGGGCTGATCGCTCTCTCTCTCTCTCTCTCTCACACACAGGAGGGAGGGGCCCTGCAATAGTGACTGCTACAGCCACTGCATCACTCTTATTTCCCACAGGGGAATTGTTGGCTCTAGTTATAATTTATAATGCTTATGTACATTCCTTTACAAAAGTGCGATATTTTGATGCTGCTGAGCCATTGATCAACCTTTTTTTATGTCTGATATGTTGTAGATGGGAAAAGTAAAAGAAGCAAAAGTTTACTTAAGAAAGATGGCTCTCTTTATTTTAAGTTATTATAACTTGTTCCTCAGGCACTCAATGTTAATAAACAGGCCTACATTTGAAATCTGTCGACCTCAGTTTTCATTCTTATATTAGCTTTATGGAATTTATTGTATTAATTAATTTGCACTGAAACTTGATTTAAAGAAAAAAAATCGTGGTTGAAATCGAAATCGCAATATCTGCCAGAAAAATCGCAATTCAATTTTTTCTTAAAATCGTTCAGCCCTAATGCTGACCGACGGAGTAGATGGATAACGGCCATAAACAGGAAAGATTAGCAGCCCTCAGCATACCAGCGCTTGTGCAGTGACCACTTTGTTGGAGGTAAGACGAATAAAATTAGCCAGAAATGGCATAACATTGCTGTTAACATTCTGTGGCGGCGAGTGTGTAACCAAATAGGCTAAAATAACCCATTGTAACCTCTTTGTTCTTCTGTAGTAGCTATTAGCTAACGACATTAGCTAGCGTTGTGTTCCTTTGCTGTTGGTAGACTGTAGGACAGATCAGAGGCAGTGTCCTACAAACAGCGCTTAATTTGAGGGGGAGCAAGCCAGAGCGCGCTCCGGAACCTCGGGCGTTGGCTCCGGCAGCTATTTACACTGGATCCGGTGATCCGACAGCTCTTTTGACTATGCAACAACAACAAAAAAAACCCCAAATAATTAAACAAAAAAATGCAAGTTTATTTAGTGTTAATGTCTGATTTTGATATCTGTCTTGTTGGTGATTTCTCCCATGAAATTACATCCACAAAATATCTGCAGATGAACTTAATTTGCAGTGTTATTACAAAACATGCCCAGAAGCGCAGCGCCGCGCCCCCCCCCTCCTCTTTTTTTCCGCACCGGAGCTGCTCATCCTCTGCGCTCCGGGACCTCCCACTTTACAAATTAAGCACTGCCTACAAATAAGTGTTCAAAACAAGAGGAACATGTATTTGTCTCTTAAATCCAGGCCGTTCCCTGTAATCTGTCACAACGGTTGGAGAAAGTAATGGCAAATAGTGAGTGCACAAACCATAGAAGGTAAACTGTACACAGCGCCAGGGCAGTGTGATGGTATGTCTACTTTTAGATTGTGTTAGCTTATCAATGAACACACTCGTCACTCGACGAGTTTCACGTCTTTACGACGGATACTTAAATGTGTGTTAGGTATTATTGTTGCAGTCTAAGCAGTCATTGTAGCAGCTAGATGAGCAAGAACCGAAAGGGTCTGTGCCATAAACCGTTATTTCTGTACGGCGTTGCTAATGTGTCGTTACTGTTGTTATTTCTCCCTCTGCTCGCCCTGTAAATGCCCTACATCGCTGGATAGCGAAGGTGTTTTCTGCATCTCGCTCCTTTTTCTTGTATGTTCTCCGTTTGTCGCCTTCCTCGCATTCAAACCAATTCAAGCCGAAGTCCGCTACATGTCCAAAATGGTGGTCGCGTTTACGAAGGTCACGTGACTGAAAAGGGCCTATAGCGAACCCCAGACAGACAATGATGAAGCTTACTGATGTTTCAAGAAGCATTTATTATGTTCAGCCGTCATCCTTAATTTGCACACAAATATACTTCCTTTCCTTCACAACCTTTCTTCACAAACACCGTAAGAGCTGCAGATGGATAAATAAAATAAAATTAGCTCTCACAAGCATAAACATTTCCATAATGCCAGTTAACCACACATGTGGACATTTATCAAGTATTCACTCACATATAAATCGGTCAAAGCACATGAAAAGCTAGAAAACCAGCATTAACACGACATTACAGCTTATCCATATAGCACCCTTTCGCATAAGCTAACCTTAGCATGGCTAATACAACAACGATATACGTAAACACCCTTTCGGCAGTTAATTAGGATAACACGTCATAGCAAACAGTCATAAAACAAGTTGAAACTCACAATACCTTGTTCCCATTTCCAGTTAGGTGCTTAATTATCCATAATGAAACTTTACATTGCAAGGCAACGTCTTCAAAACACCTTTTCCTTCCGTATACTCTTCAATTAGCTGCCGTTCACATGTGAACACCTATGGGCAAGTTGCTGACTCTCAGATGAGAGTACGCCAGAAGGGCTTCAAAATAGAAGACCCGAAAACGTAAAAGGCACTAACAAAAATAAAACTTACAGGAAGTAGTTAACTTGCTTATATACCGTCAATAAGAGTCATTTACACACAGCATGGGCTTCAGTTGAAAACGAGGAGTTTGATGGCTTTACATGTCTTGGAGGAAGTACATGTTAGCCTTCACTCACATGGTTAGAGAGACCTGGCTAGCGGGTGGATACTAGCAGGTGACCACACTAGACAAAAAACGGGTGGAAGAAAGAGGGGGAAAAAAAAAACCCTATAATCTTCTAATGTGGTGAAGACGTTAGGACACATTTATTTAACATTTATGGAAGGAGACCCAGGTATCAGTCAGTATGTTTCCCAAGATGGAAGAGTCTTCAGGACAGAGGACTTTGTGCTTTCTGGTTTCTCAGTCACATGACAACCCACATTTTTTTTTGTCTCAGAATAAAACACATGAGTGGCTGGAGAGAATGACAGACATTATGCCACATTAAATGTAAACAGAAACAAATTAAACATTCATTCAATGTGTCATTCATTAATAAATGAAAATTTGCAATAGCAAGCAAATCACTATGTTTTGAGGGGAATCGTACACTTTGGGCCATGCTGTTATATGAAAATAAAACCACGTGGCATAGATTTTTACACACACCCATCGTGTGATATTCCATACTTTTTTTGTTCAGGTTAACATCAGTTTATAACGACTAAAGTATTTTAAATAAATAAATACGTTTCTCTCACTCCTCGCTATCATGTTACACGCTCTATAAACAAAGTTCATACTTTAATCAATAAAAAAATCTAAATTGCAATGTCACAATTTGTTGATTAAAATAAGAGAGACTGAGGCTACATCCCAAATGTACTGTATTGCACTTTTAGTGCACCAGATAGTGTGCAGGGTAGAATAAACAGCGAGTGTTACTGAGCACCAGAGTGGCCTAATGTCTTACAGAGATGGTCTTTATCGTCAGGATCTTCCACTTTAACAGAGAGGCCTTCAGTTGGGTTGTCAAGATCGTCTCCATAGTTGTAGATATTCAACTCCAGCGTCTCCTCTTTCTTCACACAGGCTTCTGAGGTCTCTCCATCCATGGATGTCTCCGTTTTCATGTCTTCACACAGCTAAAGATCAAACAAATAATCTGTTAGGGCGGGACGGTATCCATCCCACTCGGGAAGATGCTGCTCTCATTTCTCGCAGCATAGCTCGTAGTTTCAGAACAGGCCTAGTTGATCTGTGACAATCCAGAGCCAAGGCCAGGGAGCAGACGGACAGGCTAAACTGTCTGTCTGCTACCTGCACAGAGTCATCACACAGGTTTCATTACATTGAAGCATGAACTGTTAATGAACTTCTTACTGATCAGCAGTTTAATGTACTGTGTTTAAACAGAAACATGGATTAAACCAAATGAGTCTGTAGCATTAAATGAAACTAGTCCTCCTGGTTGCAGTTATATACACCAGCCTCGTCTAACTGGCAGAGGAGGCATCGCGATTCTTTATAATGATCATCTCGGCATGACACAAAAACCTGGACAGTTAGTATGAAGAACTTCAAACGCATTTGTGGCAGTGGGGGGCGTGGCTTAGTGTCAGTTTGTGAATGTAAGGCGGGGCCAGGGAAGGTGAGTGGCAGTCAATGCACCTGTTGTCAATTAATGTTGTGTGTTTGTTGCAGTGACTGTGGAGAACAGAAAAGGAGGGAGAGCAGAGAGAAGAGATTTCCCCAGACCAAAACGTGACTGTGTATGCGCACATGTCTGGGTACCTAAATGGACGTTAAAGCTGAAAAACGTAATAAAAGTGTGTGTGAATGTCATCTCTCCCCTGCCATGCTGTCAGACATAGTTCAGGCTGTTTGGAGGTAAAACTTGTTGCAAGATGGCACGCAGATTTTATGCGCGCCGGATGATTCAGGACAGTGATTCCATTCATGATTCAGGACAGCGATTCAATTCAATTTTGAGAACTGTGACCCTGATGAACAGTGCCTTTATTTTTAAACTTCAACTCAATCCAGCCAAAGATCATACCCCTGAGACCAAAAGGGGGAATGTAGGTACCATGCGCCATCTTGTGTCTAAGAACTACAACTCCCAGCCAACTTCCACGTTGACTACATCACGCCTGGGCGGGATCACTTACATCACATCTTTCAGCATTCCAAAGGACTTGGAAATCCGCCATCTCACTCTCTTTCGTGTCTGACTCCAAGCGAGACGGACCAGATAAAGAGAACTCACCATCAGACGTCTAAACAGATCGTTTTCTTTTTATCTACTCCTGATCAAAGTAGATTTCGGAAACACGCGATCATCAACTCAAGCGAGTTATTAAACCGGTTTTGCAAGCATTATTTTTCTTTTAAAGCCTACGTGACTGCAAGCAAAAAGCAGTTTTTCTGAAAAGCGGCTGGCCCCCTTTTCTTTAAGTCCGTGCACGGTGCTGAACAAAGACTTTTCGTCTCATCAGCTATGAAGATCTTCAAAGAAAACTTCAGAGCAACTGCTCTCTCTCTCACCGAAGCGCAAACTTCCTCCTCGAATTTCTTCAGACAGAAGACGAGACTTTTTGCAGTAAGAAAAGCACTGGGCAGAAAGTTTTAAGTTTTAGGGATTAGTTATTTCACTTAATGTGAAGATATATTCAGGAATGTGTGCACACTGAATTTTGGTTCTCTATCATTTGTTTGTTGATTTAAAATTGGTTAATCCATAAGTTTTTGCATGTCCTCTCTCTCTCTTCCTTAACATTCTAATTCATTACTCACACATCTGGGTTTCACACGTGTTTTAACTAGCAAGAGCTAAATTCCTTTGTCCGTCAAAGGAAGCACGTGTCCCTCACCCACTAGGCCTTAAAACCGAGACCCTCTGTCTCAATCTTAGACAAAATCATAAGTATTGTTTTCAGTTCCACCTTTATAGCAAATTCTCTTGTGCCTACAGTTAAGACTATATAGATATGCACCACGGATGACTGTTTGAATGTTTATTTTTAATTAAAGCCTTCAGCTTTTACACACTAGGCCTGAAAGTATATGTAGCTAGCTATTCCTTTGTCTGATTAGCCTACAAGCTAACCACGTGGTCTGCTAGACTTGAAGAAGCACATGCTAGCTAGCATCTCTTTGTCTGATTAGCCACAAAGCTAACCACGTGGCTATAGATAGGGCAGCTAGCATTCCTGCATCGAATTAGCCTCCAAAGCTAGTCTTTTTTACACACACACACACACACACTGTTTACAGAAGATTCAATTCTGCTGCTATTAAATTGTTCAATTTTTTCTTTTCTTTTTATTATTTTTTATTATCTTTGTTATAATAAACTCCGTTATTATTGAAATTGTGTGTGGTGTCTATCTGCTGCTTCGATACTTTGCAGTTGCCCAATCTCCCAAAGAATTAAAAAAAAAAAAAAAGGTGCAGATGATTTATGTAATATGGTAAGTGATCAATAATAATTTGGAAGATACCATTTTAGCTGTTTGGTAATTTATTATTAAGTACCAGGATTAATGGTATGATTCACTAAATGATTCACTGATTCACTAAATGATTCACTGATTCAATTCACTGATTCGATTCAATGAGACTGATTTCATGTAATTATTAAAGACTGATCACTTATCCAATCCTAAATACACGATCATTAATTACACCTACATAATTGGTGCCCCGTGTGAGGCGATTGGTTTGTCGACTTCTTGAGTATTGTTGCAGCAGATAAACTACCAGTTGAGCAACTGCTAAGGTATATCCCCAGGTGTGTTAAAATGGTTAACAGGAGTGTGATAACCATATCACAAATTCTAACAGCCTATTGATCTCTTAGGATAAGAGAACATTTCTAAACAAAACAAACCTTGTTAATTAATTAATTATATAGTTAATGTTAATTAATAATAATTAATTGATAGACTCATTGATTGATTAATTACCCAATACCCAATCTAAGTAAAATGGCATCCCTTCGTGCCTCAGAGACTGAAGACAACGGCCAAGACGTGTCTCTTTTTGAGGTCATCGCAGACCTCATTCACTGCTCTGACTCCGAAAGGGCAACCATTAGGGGCATGAGTAGGCATGATTGCCAAGCTAACATAATCAACTCAATAGCACAAATGAGAGATCCAAAGAGAACAACAATCAGTGTCCAAAATGCACTAGGTAAAAACTATTCCTGTTACACTTCCAGGATACTGATCAACAGATCAGATCCCTCCGCGGAGAAGTTGATAGACTGACCTCCAGCAACGCCGAGTTGACAGCCGAGGTCAATGATCTATATAGGGAACGTAGCCTCTTGAAGGACTCCCTTGATGAGTGCGCCGAAAGGCTAGAGAAAGCCGAGAAAGGCGCTGGAAGGGCTGCCAAGGAGCAGAACCCTAAAGAAGGGCGCGAGGGGCGTGAGAGACCCCCAACCATGCGTCAAAGTTTAGAGCGGGAAGAGGCATCCGAACTGGACACCGAGGATTACCTGGTCGAGCACCAGGCGTCCCACCAACCTCCATCAACTCGCTACACGACTCCGTCGTCGTCTAGCCAGGGTGGAGTCGCCCTGCGCTCATCCCGAGCCCAGGCCCGTAGCACACCTAGGTCAGTGCGCTACAGCTTCCCTGATCCGCCTTTGGGTGAATCAGACTACGACTCTCATGCGGAACGGGAGCAATTCCAGAGTAGCTCAGATAGTGAGCACTCAGGAGAGCGAAGGGGGTCACGTAAAGACACGCACCAAGCCCTCCGCATACAGCAAATTGACCTACTTGCCAAAGATATCGAGCGATTCGATCCCGATAATAAAAGAACCAACGTAAATGATTATTTACGAGAAACTGACCGATGCCTGATGGACCTACCGAGAGCCACAACGCGAGAGAAGCTTAAACTGGTCTGGAAGACCTCCAGTAGCAGCGTCCATGCCTTTTTAGAGACACTACCACCAAACGTTCGCGATAGTTATTTGAAACTTCGCAATTACATGAGGGAAGAATATGCGCCGTACACGGATGAAACCTCCGCGTCATTGCGTGCATTACAAATCAAACAGAAACGGTCTGAGGCACCTCGTGAATATTATAGACGGCTACGTACTGCCTACTTCCAGGGTAGCAATGCACCAGGTTTAGAAGAAGATAGAGGTTTCAAATCCCTCTTCTTACATAACCTCCACCCATGCGTGCGGAATCAAGTCACACTGATGTGTCAGCAAAATTGCTACTCGATGAAGGAAACTAGGCAACTAGCCCAAATGACCTGGGAGACCATCGTCAAACCCACAAACGGAAACGATGATGAACCCAGAGTCCATAGCCTCCAGGATGAGGACAAGCCCCCGCTAACCTTAGGAGGAGGCGAAGCTCCAAAAGGGGGACCCACCTGGAGAAACTACGGTCCAAACCGCCCCTTGCCGGACCATCACCAAGGTGAGTGGGAGAATCGGCAAGGTAAGGCCAGGAGAGACCGATGGAAAGGCCACAGTGACCATGGCAACCGCTCATCAGATGAGAATGGTCATAAGGAACAAGGCGGTAAGCAGCAAAACAGTCATCCCCGCTCTGGCCAGAGATGGCAGGAGCGTTCCAACCGTAACACTAAACGTAGAGGTAGAAATGACCGACACAGTGACTCGGACCAACCTGATGAGTCCCACTCAGAGCTGGACTCTTTGAAGGCCTGCTTGGCTGAATTTAGAAGACTGTTACAGGAACAGTCAAATTCCTCAACCGATAAAACCAAAGAGCCCAAGAAAGATGACAAAAGCTACCCACTGGCATGACTAGGCCAGGAACCACGAGTAGATCTCGTGAAAGGGGGAGGAGATCCCTCTGAAACAGCAGGCGAGGGTCAGGATGTAGGGCCCCCCCTGGTGGTGAAGGCAAACCCACAAAACGCGCCTCTCACATGCGCTAAAGTCTTCACAACCATCTCTCAGACACGGCTCTCACAAGGCGATCCAATCCCAACCAAGCCCTGCAACATAAACTTAGTCAGCTTCACACAAATCAAAATCCCACCGTCGTTGAATCCCACAAAACATGCACAAACTCGTTGCGATGAGATTAGTGCGAACACCGGTCAACCAAGTGCCACGAGATCAAATTTCTGATGGACTTCAGTTCATGTCTTTGCACACCGAGTCCGGTGTCGAAACACCCGACATCGCGATTCCCCCTAGTGGCCACAATTCTTTGAAAAACTTTCCTCTATCCATCAACTCGGGCACCCATTTCACTGCTGGTGTAATGGCTGCGCTGTGGAACATGCTAGGCGTTGAGGCGAAATTCCATATCGCGTACCACCCTCAATCCTCTGGTCAGGTTGAACAAGCCAATCAAACCATTGTGAGCATGCTGCAAGAGTATGTCACCCACCATGGTAAAGATTGGGATGTGAAGCTTCCCTTGGTGCTGAGGGCCATTCGGTCCACCCCTCAGTGCGCCACTGAAGTCACACCTTTTGGGATGATGACTGGGCGAGAAATGGTTCTTCCCCCGTATCCCCTATGCAGACCAGAGGACATAAGCGTCACCACTGCATACACCACACATCAATGTCAGCGACCTACAACGCCACCTACAGTCAACCTTTACAGGTGCCCAAAAGAATCTCAATTCGAGAGTAGAAGGACACAAAGCCTACTACGCCTGAATCTCAGAGAAGTTCCTACCACCCTGGTCGAGACCTTTCGATCGTGGGAAAACCGTTCCCTGTCGCGTATCGCATTAGGGCATCCAGACCTAATCAAACGCTCTCATATCGATGGGTCCACAATAATCGAATCAAACCTTTTGAACAGTCCTCACTCCAAAAGGGGGTGGATGATAACTAGGCCCATCCTGTCCACCTAGCTTGTACGCATCACTCAACTATAAGCGTACACTAAGATTCCCAATCACACTTATCAACCCAATAAAATAAAACCCTTCTGTATGTTACAGAATGGACTCCCTCGGAATCCTGTGCATCCTCCTCACCCTACAACTGAGTCAGTCAAGTGAGGTGGTGGAGCCTGGCCCCCCAGCTGGCATCATCCTGCAGGAGGCTCCTGGGCTCCTTCTTACAAACTGTCGCATCCACACTCAACAAGTATACGCCTGACTAGACCCATGGGTCGTATACCGCAACCACTTCAAGGCACTGCTACCTTCGACCGATAATAATGGACCAAAGGGCGAGATATCTAACGCAGTTGAACACGCTAAATGCACCACTACCCACATGCTAGAACAGTTACAAAAATTCATAGTCACCAAGGAAGAACTGAGCGGTAAAACACGTCAGAAAAGGTTCCTCAGGGGTTTAATTATCAGTGCATCTGCCATTGGATCCTTGTTCTCTATTGGTCTCTCTGCAGCCAACACAGTCAGTTTGAATACGCTGAAAAGAGAAGTTAGCATTCTGCAAAAGGAAATGCCAGAGATCCGAGAGAAACTGCTTGCCCAACAAGAAGAGCTGCAGGGCTTAGGCAAATCCCTGCAGGGAACTATATTAACATGCATACTGATCTAATCTATAACACAATGCAGACTGTAGACAAATTGGCTGAAATAATCAAGAATGAGATCAAATATGTCAGAGTAGTAAGGGATTTAATGCAAGACCTGCTTAGAGAAGTTGGTGACTCGATCAGTTCCCTGAGTAGTGGCAAGGTCCCATCGTATCTCACACCCCTTGACATGGTAATGTACTAAAATCCACTACTACTAGAGATGTGCATTCCTCGCAAATACACCTGGCCTATAGTCTTGGCAGTGCTATCCCCATTTTTGTGAGTCCACAAGATTTAGAGATGGGTAGATTTAGTATGAAACCTATCATTGAGAGAAACAATATATATAGGCTCAAGTCTGTCCTCAACGTGGGTTTCTGGAAAAACAATGTTCGCATACACATACAGACACCACCCATGGTAGCATACCATGACGACAACCCCTCTGTCTATTTTATTCCCAACCTAGAGATGTGCACCTCCACTAAAGACATCCACTGGGTCTGCCCAAGCAACCCATTTATTAGAGACACTACGGATCGCCTGTGCGGTCTGAGGGCGAAAGCGCCCAAACAAAAGTGTGTAGGTCAAATGTCCGCAAAGGACGAGGATATGGAAACTAGAGTAGAGAGAGCTGGTAGTCGGTGGGTTGTTAACACTCCAAAAACTGAAATCTTGACGTCATACAACCAGCACCACACAGCCACATGAATGAAAATCCCAAACCAAACGGTGTTCCTTAGTGTACCACAGGGAGCCACCATTCACATAGGTGACATCACCCTACACCATCTTAGTACTGACAGGTACGATTCGGAGATTGAGATGATTGACGCATTTGAAGGTTATGACCTTGAGATTGATAACACCCTCCAACAGCAATTGCTGGTTGAAGGGACCAAAATGGTATAATTTAGCGTAGATCAGAATGGAATTTCGACCATAGTCTCCCAAAACCGGGTCAGAGGGTCACTTGACCTAGGATCTGCCCTAAGTCTGATTGTTTTGGGACTTCTTCTCTGTGGCTGGGTCTTTTCTGCTGGTATCGCATGCATGCTACACAAACAAATAGCGACGCTATACGCCAAGCTGGATAAAGGGGTCTGCGTTCCTGACACCTTCGGTCATAGTAGCGCACGCTTTCTGGCCAAACCACCTGTTGCCGTTACCTTGCCAGAAGATTAGGTTAACACCCTAAACACTAACACTTCTTTTCTCTACTCCACTTCCTCTCTTTTCTTGTTTTATTATTTTCTTTGAGTAGGAAATGAAGTATATATGTAGTCTTCACTGAAATGAAGTATGTATGTAGTATTCACTGGAAAATGAAGCATATATGTAGTCTTCACTGTTTAAATGTTGAGGTAACCCTAATCTAGTTAGATAGTGATTATATGCCCAAGTGCCTATAGTGATTGCATGCTCAAATGCCTCTACCTCCAACTGTCTCACTGGAACTCACAAGTTTACACAGTCTTCACAGGACACCATGAACTGTGCAGAACAAGTCTACCTTAAGGACTATGGACACGGCGATGATACGGTACGGTGCTCTCAGTGCTACGACTCCGTCATACCCCTGAGACCAAAAGGGGGAATGTAGGTACCATGCGCCATCTTGTGTCTAAGAACTACAACTCCCAGCCAACTTCCGCGTTGACTACGTCACGCCTGGGTGGGATCACTTACATCACATCTTTCAGCATTCCAAAGGACTTGGAAATCCGCCATCTCGCTCTCTTTCGTGTCTGACTCCAAGCGAGACGGACCAGATAAAGAGAACTCACCATCAGACGTCTAAACAGATCGTTTTCTTTTTATCTACTCCTGATCAAAGTAGATTTCGGAAACACACGATCATCAACTCAAGCGAGTTATTAAACTGGTTTTGCAAGCATTATTTTTCTTTTAAAGCCTATGTGACTGCAAGCAAAAAGCAGTTTTTCTGAAAAGCGGCTGGCCCCCTTTTCTTTAAGTCCGTGCACGGTGCTGAACAAAGACTTTTCGTCTCATCAGCTACGAAGATCTTCAAAGAAAACTTCAGAGCAACCGCTCTCTCTCTCACCGAAGCGCAAACTTCCTCCTCGAATTTCTTCAGACAGAAGACGAGACTTTTTGCAGTAAGAAAAGCACTGGGCAGAAAGTTTTAAGTTTTAGGGATTAGTTATTTCACTTAATGTGAAGATATATTCAGGAATGTGTGCACACTGAATTTTGGTTCTCTATCATTTGTTTGTTGATTTAAAATTGGTTAATCCATAAGTTTTTGCATGTCCTCTCTCTCTCTTCCTTAACATTCTAATTCATTACTTACACATCTGGGTTTCACACGTGTTTTAGCTAGCAAGAGCTAAATTCCTTTGTCCGACAAAGGAAGCACGTGTCCCTCACCCACTAGGCCTTAAAACCGAGACCCTTTGTCTCAATCTTAGACAAAATCATAAGTATTGTTTTCAATTCAACCTTTATAGCAAATTCTCCTGTGCCTACAGTTAAGACTATATAGATATGCACCACGGATGACCGTTTGAATGTTTATTTTTAATTAAAACCTTCAGCTTTTACACACTAGGCCTGAAAGTATATGTAGCTAGCTATTCCTTTGTCCGATTAGCCTACAAGCTAACCACGTGGTCTGCTAGACTTGAAGAAGCACATGCTAGCTAGCATCTCTTTGTCTGATTAGCCACAAAGCTAAAGATAGATGGCTATAGATAGGGCAGCTAGCATTCCTGCATCGAATTAGCCTCCAAAGCTAGTCTTTTACACACACACACAGCCACTCTGTTTACAGAATATTCAACTCTGCTGCTATTAAATTGTTCAATTTTTTCTTTTTATTAATTTTTTTTATTATCTTTGTTATAATAAACTCCATTATTATTGAAATTGTTTGTGGTGTCTATCTGCTGTTTCGATACTTTGAAGTTGCCCAATCTCCCAAAGAATTTAAAAAAAAGGTGCAGATGATTTATGTAATATGGTAAGTGATCAATAATAATTTGGAAGATACCATTTTAGCTGTTTGGTAATTTATTATTAAGTACCAGGATTAATGGTATGATTCACTAAATGATTCACTGATTCACTAAATGATTCACTGATTCGATTCACTGATTCGATTCATTTGAATGATTCACTTCAAACGATTCAATGAGACTGATTTCATGTAATTATTAAAGATTGATCACTTATCCAATCCTAAATACACAAAATCATTAATTACACCTACAGGTGTATGGTCAGAAAAGACAATAGATAAGCGTAACCGTTGCACAATAACGCAACAAACAATCTGCGTGTGCACTGCAAAGTTATTTAGCTGCTGGCTAGCTGCAGCTTGTAGCTTCCAACGTTACCATGTGTCAGTATGGTGTAATGTGGTGCGATGTAGTGTAATGCAGGGATAGACCTCAATCTGCAGAGCTGTGTGTCACAATCTGTATGCAGCCGGCTGGATGTTTTTCTATTGCAATCGCGTGGCCACTTCGCATAGCCCCATAAGCATTCATTTAATGGTCTTCTGCATGTTAAATTGTTTAATTATAATAAAGCAAATACTTTATGATTTATTTGGTGCATACTGATGAAGCTACTTTTTTTTTTTTTGGCCAAGGGAAGGGTGGCAGGCCAGAATTATAATGTGGCGGTGCGCCACTTTAAAAGCGCCCGTGGAGAACACTGCCTATATTTGTTATGTTATAATCTAGATGAAATATTGGGTCGTGAAAAACACTAATCCTTTGATCAAAAAGGAACTTAACTAAATTTCAAACTAACAATGAGTATTTTGTCTGTGAAAGATGTGTTGCTTTTGATTAATATTCAAATACAGCAAGATTTTGTCCATGCAGTAGGTACAGGGTTTGACTAAGACATTAAAATTTTCGAATCCCTGGATTCCATGGTCTTTCAAAAATGGAGTCCTTTATGATTTTGTAGAGCATTTTCCCAATGGAGACTGCTTTACGTCCAACCCTGCATTACTAAGAAATGTTTTTATATATGCTTTAATAGAAGAAACCATTGGAAAAGCAAAGTTCTGCCAAGAGACCAAGGCAGACTGATGGAAAGAAAAACTTCAGGTTGTCATTATCAAGAACAAGC
Source organism: Neoarius graeffei (assembly GCF_027579695.1). Taxonomy (NCBI): domain Eukaryota; kingdom Metazoa; phylum Chordata; class Actinopteri; order Siluriformes; family Ariidae; genus Neoarius; species Neoarius graeffei. The sequence goes on along the minus strand of NC_083579.1, from coordinate 82,893,516 downwards.
CAAATGGCATTACTTAATTAAGGTACTTCATTTAATGTGTGCACGTTGTTTTCAGTATCTTTACATATGAAGTAATCAGCTGTTAATAAATAAATAAATAAATAAATAAGTGCTGGAACTCAATTTTACTGGCTTTATCAGTATAAAATGTTACTACATGACTAAATATTAAAGTTTTGATTTCTTAAATATTTAAAATTTTATTTTATAGCACCAAGACTCTTAAGACACACATGGTGTCAGAAGCCCACTGTGCGGCCATAGCAGCGAAGCATTACTGAGTCCAACAAGCAGGTGGAGGAGGATCAGAAAGCATCTTGCACCACTGCCCTGAAATCTGTATACTGTCTTGCGACGGAGGGGATACCAAATGGGTATTTGAACTGTCAATGATTTTTAATAAACCCTTTTTTCAGGATACCACCTTCACTTTAACCTTTTTATCTTAAGAATGTTCAATACAAGCCTGATTTGGAAAAAAAAACAATGAATTTTATATATAATGTTTTCTTCAATATAATTATGATCCCTTTTGAATGTTCTTTTGCTCCAGTGTGTCTTTGTTCCTAATTGTCAACCACAAACTGCTTATTAGAAAATGTCAAGCGATTCTTTTGCATGTAAATAGGATGACATATCTTTATTTCCTTTTTGTTTAAACATAGATGAATACTGGTATTTAATATATTTTGATATTTAAAGTCAGTCAAATTGTATTTATATAGCCCTTTATAATAACCGAAAGGTACCCAAAGTGCTTTACATCAAAGCCATGAAACTAAAACACAAAACAGTGTTTTGTATAAAGCAATACATAAAAAAAACCACAGTACATAAAAACACAGGTTTTGACTACAGAAGGTGCCACAGTGCTGCAGGTTATTAAAAGCCTTTCAGAAGGACATGAAATAGAACAGACGAAACAAAGTACTCCTCAAAAACAAGACTCCCCTAGTCAGGATTGAATGCCAATCTAAAAAAAGTGGGTCTTCAACTTCGATTTAAAAAGGCCGAGATCAATAGTGGTGCGAATGTCGGGGGGCAGATTATTCCACAGTCTGGGAGCAGCGACAGCAAAAGAACGATCACCCCACTGTTTATATCTCGACCTTGGGACTTCTAACAGAAGCTGACCCGAAGAATGCAGAGCCCTACCATGATCACGGATAGTTAAAATCTCAGACAAGTAAGAGGGAGCCAGGCCATTGATGGCATTAAAAGCAAACAGAAGTTTAAAATCAATTCTAAAATGGACTAGAAGCCAGTGGAGTGACGACAGCACAGGAGTAATGTGTTCACGTCTGGATGTGCTTGTTAAAAATCGGGCCGCAGCATTCTGTACAAGTTGAAGACGTAAAATTGAAGACTGGCTGAGGCCAACATAAGGGGCATTAGAGTAGTCCAGTCTCTAACTGATGAATGCATGGATTGCCTTCTCGAGATCCTGCAGACTGAGAAACGGCTTCACTTTGGCCAAGAGACAGAGCTGAAAAAAGCTCGTTCTAACAACAGAACTAATCTGTTTATCAAATCTAAGCCCACTGTCAAACGTTACCAAGATTTTGTACAAATGGTTTAAAAAAAGGGGGCCAGAGTACCAGAGTTTGTTGTAAGAACATTTGACATGGGTGATGTGCCAAATAAAATACCTTCCGTTTTGCTGTCGTTCAAGTGCAAAAAGTTCCATGCCAGCCAGTGCTTTACATCAGTAATACAATCCAGTAACTTAGTAAGCACCGTATTTTCATTGGGTCTCATGGGTAAATATCTGCAAATCAGCATAAAAGTGAAAAGACAGATTTTTTTTTTTTTTTATAATTGATCCCAGAGGTACCATGTACAATGAAAACAGAATAGGGCTGAGAATAGAACCCTGTGGCACCCCACAAGAGAGGGATGCATATGGAGAACAGAGGTCACCAATCATCACAGCAAAGCTCCTATTTGCTAAGTATGACCTAAACCATTGGAGAGCAGTGCCACGGATGCCAACATACTGCTCTAGGCGAGATACAAGGACCGCATGGTCAACTGTATCAAAGGCCGTTGTGAGGTCGAGCAGCACCAGCATGGCAGGATTCCTGGCATCCACAGACAGAGCGATATCATTGTGCACCTTTAACAGTGCTGACTCAGTGCTATGTCGGGATCTGAAACCAGACTAGAATTTCTCAATAAAAATGTTTAATTGAATAAAAGAAACTTTTTCTAAGACCTTAGAAAGAAAAGGCAAATGGGAAACAGGCCTAAAATTGGACAGAACAGAGGGCTCAAGATGTGGTTTTTTTAAGGAGGGGCCTAACTACAGCATGTTTGAAGGCAGCTGGGGCAGACCCTGAATTAAGACAAGTGTTTATAAAAACAAGCAGACTTGACCCAACAGAATTAAAAACCTTCAAAAACTTGGCCAGAATGACATCTAAGGGGCAGTTAGTGGGTTTCATGCCACTAACCACCTTCATGAAAAACGACAGAGAAATAGTCTCAAACCGGTCAAAAACAGCAGACTGTGTAGGAGGAGCATCCACGTTATCAAGGGACGCATCAATGTTACTGATATTCTGTCTGACTGACGCCACTTTGTCAGGAAAGAAACAGACAAACTCTTCACAGGTTGCGGCAAAGGCATCAGACAGAACAGTGGGGAGTGGATTAATAACAGAGTCAATAGTATTAAATAACAGTCTTGGATGATGAGAGCTATTGGCTATAATGGAAGGCAGATATTTGGACTTGGCCTCCTTCAGAGATCTCTGGTAAACAGCTAAACTGTCCCTTAACCAGCCCAGGGATACATGCAGTTTGTCCTTTTTCCACTGCCATTCAACCTGTCTACATTGTTGCCTAAGCAGACAGGTGTGGTCATTCAACCAGGGATCTGTCTTGGTTTTGATGCTTTTTTGCCAAAAAGGGGCAACAAAATCCAGAATCGCAGAACAAGTAGAATGGAAAGTGGAGAGTAGACTCTCTGGGCAAAGGGAAGGAACCAGCCCACTGTCAGCATGCAGCTGAGAGTCCCTAAAGGCAACAGCAAACTCTCCAGCCATCAACGAAGTAAAGATACAGCATCTGCGAGCTGGGGAAACGGGCTTATTGGCAGGTGGGGGGGGGGGGGGCAGCAAAGTCAAAAACAATGGGGAGGTGATCCGAAATGGCAGTGTCCACTATTTCTCTGAGGGAAACTGAAAGCCCGTGAGAAATAAGATAGTGTGCCCATGCCCATGTGTTGGTGCATTAACAGACTGGGTGAGGCCAAAGGAATCCAAAAGGCCTTTAAACTCATTAGCCAGTTGACTTGCTGCACAACAAACATGAATATTAAAGTCTCCACAAATCAATAGTTTATCAAACTTTACAATAAAATCAGACAAAAACTCAGAACTCTTGAATAAAGTCCTTATTAAATTTGGGAGGACGATAGACTGTGGCACACAACACGGGGCAGGCGAGGTCGATCACAAACAGCTGCAGTTCAAAGCTGGAATAATTATAAGCGGTTAACATTTGGCATCTGAAACTCTCCTTAAATATAGCAGCCAGACCGCTGCCACGACCAGCAGCTCGCGGGGTGCTGAAAAAAAGAACAGCCGGGAGGGAGGAGCTCCGAAAAGGTGCTGTTCTCACCTGGTTTCAACCAGGTCTCTGTCAGCAAGAGGGAATCCAGATCATGTGTTGTAAAGAAGTCATTCAGAATAAACGTCTTATTTGTGAGAGATCTGGTGTTAATCAGCACAGTATGAGCTGAGCAACAGCCAGACTGGTGAGAGGAGCGGGTGAGCGAGCGAAGATTCCCCAGCACACAGCCCCGCTGACAGGTCCACACTAGCCGACAACATGGGAACAGCACCCCGGTATCATGGAGAACCGGTCGGAGCTACAGATACCTGTACTCTGTGGAACTCCGCAGATCGTAGCCCCTGTAGTCCATGGAGGATCCGGCTAATAAACGACGGGGATCGTGACGAGAAGCCAGGTAAGATTTAAGTTTAATGAGAACTCCTCCTTGCCTTCCACGTCTTCTGCGGCGACTGCTGCGAGGTAGCCAGCAGGAAAGATGCTGTAGATGTGGCGATGTGAACACCAGAAAAGGCGGAGGCGTCTTTGAATGTCCATCAGAGCCGCAGATTGACAGTTTTTCCAAAGACTCACAAATATTAAGAAGTGTCAGGCGATCATACACCTGCAGCGGTGACACACTCCGTATAACAAAACAGACTTGAGAAAAACAGCAACACACTCAGAGAGAGATGGCCAGCCAAACACAGAGGCGCCATCTTCCCACCCATCTTGAGCAAGGCACCTAACCCCTAATTGCTCTCTGGGTGCTGTAGCATCGCTGCCCACTGCTCTCAGTATGGGTATGTGCTCATTGCTTAGAAGAAAATGCATTTTGTTCTTTCAGGAAATATCCATCCTTCCTAAAATTTCAGCAAAACCATGGAGTGCAAGACATCAACCTAAGGAGGGGTGGAAACTGCACGAAAGAATCCCCAATGGTATTCAACTTTGCTTCCTTGGATAAGGTTAGTTTGATGATATCCGATTTATTACTAACCTATTGTTTTGGAGTTTTTTAGGTGGTTTATTTTGACAATAGGTGGACAATGAACAACTCAGCTGACTAGAAGAATCCTATAAAAAAAGTATATTAGATATACAACCCATAAGATTTTTGTATTCATTTTTACTTTGCAAGTGCTCATTACTAGTCTCATCAAAGAACTCCAGAAGAGCCCTTTTATAGGAGTTGGCCTTGACGAGTCGACAGATAGGACTATGGAGAAGCACGACATCTTCATAGTCCGGTACCCGTCAAAGGAAGGCATGAAGACAACTTACTTAAAAAAAAAAAAAGAAAAAAAAGAAAAAAAAAGAAAATCGATGCTGGCCAGACAGCTACCATCTACGAAACTCTTTGTCGTGTTTTCCGAGGGTAGAACATACCATGAAAGGTAAACAAAATAATGAATTTATTAGTCAAAGGTTATCACAAAAATAAATTAAGTGAATGAGTAATTATGAATAAATTATACTGGCATACTTTTGTTGAACTAGTTTTAAGTGTTGCATAGTAGACCAATGAGAAATGAACAGATGAAACTAATTTGCAATAGATATTGTTTACGTAGTTTTCAGAATAGTCACAGGTAGATTAGTTGGTCGAGTTGGCGCATGCGCATTCTGTGCTACGTACTTCCTGGTTTCCGAGTTGTTTGTGAGGAGTCTTTTTTTGCACGAGTGTCGGCATTAATCACAAATCTTTTTTTATTCTTTCTACAAATAATTTTCCAGTATCCTCTCATTTTTATTGTACTTTCGCTTTCCTTTTTCTCTCTCTCTCGGAAGAACACCAAGACCGGAGGCTCCCTTTTTTTTTCTCCTCCTGCGTAAAGACCACAAGCGGAAGCCATCCACATGGGATCTGCTTTAATATCAACAGATCTTCGATTAAGGTACTGTAGCGGGTACAATGTGTGGGTGGAGCACAGAAGACGGCAGGACAGAGATCAGGATGCAAACAATCGGCTTTTATTGCCAAACTTTTCAGTTTAACATTCAATTCAATCGCTCAGAGACTGACTCGTGCGCGCGCACACAGACTGTTGTCTCCTCTGGATAATCACTCCCCTCCGCTCTCACTCTCCCTCCTTAAATAGGGCGCGGTTTACTGGGGAGAACACACACAAAACATAGGTTAATTATACTCAGGTGTAGCGATTCTGCCACTTACCTTCCCCAACTCCGCCCTCTTGTCACAGACCGGCGCTTGACCACGCCCCCGCTGCCACATACCCCCACCGCCCGACTCAGGCCGGGCGCCCATCCGGCCCGCAGCCGACTCCCCCCCCCCCCCTTGACGGGAGAGGAAGTCCGCCACGACCATCTGCACCCCCGGCCTGTGGACCACCTTGAAGTTGAAAGGTTGAGCGCTAGATACCAACGGGTGATCCGCGCGTTGGCATCCTTCATGCGGTGGAGCCACTGGAGGGGCGCCTGGTCCGAACAGAGGGTGAAAGAGCGCCCCAGCAGGTAGTAACAGAAGGCGAGGACCGCCCACTTGATCGCCAGGCACTCTTTCTCGATGGTGCTGTAGCGCCCCTCACGCACTGACAGCTTTCGGCTGATGTATAATACTGGGCGATCCTCTCCCCCCACCTGCTGGGACAAAACGGCCCCCAGCCCTCTGTCCGACGCATCCGTCTGTAACAAAAAAGGGAGAGAGAAGTCAGGGGAGTGCAAAAGTGGCCCCCCACACAGTGCAGCCTTTACCTCAGAGAAAGCCCGCTGGCGCTGCTCCGTCCACTGGACCGGATCTGGCGCCCCCTTTTTAGTGAGGTCAGTCAGCGGGCTGGTGACGTCTGAATAATTAGGTATAAACCTACGATAATAACCAGCCAGCCCCAGGAACTGTCTCACCCCCTTTTTGGTCTTGGGCAGGCCGCAATCGCTGCTGTCTTATTAATTTGGGGACGCACCTGCCCGTTACCCAAGTGGAAGCCCAGATACCGTACTTCCACCCGCCCAATCGCACACTTCTTCGGGTTGGCAGTGAGCCCCGCCCGCCTCAGCGACCTAAGGACGGCCCTCAGGTGTTGCAGGTGCCGCTGCCAGTCATTACTATAAATGATGTCGTCTAAGTAAGCGGCCGCATAGGTGGCGTGGGGCCGGAGGATCCGGTCCATCAGCCGCTGAAACGTAGCGGGCGCCCCAAACAGCCCAAACAGAAGTGTGACGAACTGGTGTAAGCCGAACGGAGTGGAAAAGGCCGTTTTTTCCCGGGATAATGGAGTCAAGGGGATCTGCCAATATCCCTTCGTCAAATCCAGTGTCGAGTAAAAGCGAGCCGTGCCTAGTCGATCGAGCAGCTCATCAATACGAGGCATTGGGTACGCGTCGAATTTAGACACCGCGTTGACTTTTCTATAGTCCACACAGAACCGGACCGAGCCGTCGGCCTTGGGAACCAAGACCACCGGGCTGCTCCAGTCACTGTGGGACTCCTCGACGATGCCCATTTCGAGCACGGCCTGAAGTTCTTCCCGAACCACCTTTTTTTTGTGTTCGGGTAATCTATAAGGACGGCTACGCACTACCACCCCCGGGGGCGTCTCTATGTGGTGTTCTATGAGGTTGGTGCGACCGGGCAGGGGCGAGAACACATCCGAAAACTCGGCCTGCAACTGGGCGACCTCCGTGAGTTGGGTCGGGAAGAGGTGGTCTCCACAGGGGACTGGAGAGGTACGAGATGCCAATGACCCTTTTTGGACCTCCGGCCCCAGCTCCGCCTTCTCCGGAACTACCGACACCAACGCCACGGGGACCTCCTCGTTCCAGAGCTTCAGCATATTGAGGTGGTAGATCTGTAGCGCCCCCTCCCTGTCTGTTCGCCTAACCTCATAGTCGACGTCCCCAACTCGCCGTGTGACCTCAAAGGGCTCTTGCCACTTGGCGATTAATTTGGAGCTCGACATGGGCAACAGGACGAGTACCTTATCTCCCGGAGTGAACTCTCTAAGGCACGTGCCCTTGTTGTACAGGCGGGTTTGCCGTTCCTGGGCCTGCCGCAAATTCTCCTGAGTTAAGTGGGTGAGCGTGTGGAGTTTTGCGCGCAGATCCATAACGTATTGAATTTCATTTTTGCTCTGTGAAGGTCCCTCCTCCCAATTTTCCCGCAGTACATCTAAGATGCCGCGCGGCTTACGCCCATACAATAATTCAAACGGGGAGAACCCCATGGAGGCTTGGGGAACCACTCGCACTGCAAACAACAAGGGTTCGAGCCACTTATCCCAGTTACGTGCGTCCTCACTTACGAATTTTTTGATAATATTCTTGAGGGTGCGGTTGAACCGTTCAACTAAACCGTCCGTCTGTGGGTGATACACGCTGGTGCGGATCGGCTTAATACCCAGTAGCCCATACAGTTCGGCCAGTGTTCGTGACATAAACGAGGTGCCTTGGTCAGTCAGAATCTCTTTCGGGATTCCGACCCAGGAGATGACGTGGAAGAGGGCCTCTGCAATACTACGTGCGGAGATATTGCGAAGAGGCACCGCTTCCGGGTATCGCGTTGCATAGTCCACCAGAACCAATATAAAGCGGTACCCTCGTGTTGACCGATCTAATGGCCCGACGAGATCCATCCCAATTCTTTCAAACGGGGTCTCGATTAATGGTAGGGGGCGCAAGGGTGCTTTTGGAATGGCCGCTGAATTTACTAACTGGCATTTGCGGCACGCCGTACACCACTTACGGACGTCGGCGCGAATCCCCGGCCAAAAGAATCGGGCCATTATCCGGGTGAGTGTTTTATCCTGCCCGAGGTGTCCCGCCATGGGATTAAAGTCAGCCGCCTGGAATACCAATTCCCGGCGGCTCTTTGGAATTAACAACTAGGTGACATGCTCCTTCGTCTGAGTGTCCTGTGTCACTCGGTATAACCTATCCTTTAAAATGGAAAAATAGGGGAAGGTCGGGGTGGCGTTCGGCTGGAGCGTTTGACCATCGATTACTCTCACTTGGTCAAACGCGTGTCGCAGAGTTTCGTCTCACGATTGTTCCAGTGGGAAATCCGCGAGGGATTCCCCAATAGAAAGAGGAGGGGCCGGGGGCTCCTCACTCTGTCGCGGAGATGACGTAGACAGCTCTGCGACCGCAGCTCCAGCCAAAACGACACCGGGACCCTCCCCTGCTAACCGGCAGGACCCACTCTTTACTAGGTGTGCCATCAACCCCCGAAATCCCGGCCAATCAGTCCCCAAGATCAAAGAGTGGGTAAGGCGAGGATTAACCGCCGCCTTTACTATGGATTTGTCCCCTCTGAAATGTATGTGGACCGACACCAACGGGTAGCAGTGAACATCCCCGTGCACACACAACACCTTCACCCCTTGTGCTCCCCCCAATGCCTCGTCTTGCACCAGGCTTTGGCGGATCGAGGTCTGGTTGCAACCCGAATCCACCAACGCCTGATATGTCGCCCCTTGTACACTTACTGGTATGCGATACGCTCCGGCCTGATCGAGGGCAGCCTCTGGCGCGTCGGGGATCCGCACCACCGCCCCCACCTCCATCGTGGCACACTGTTGCTGCAGGTGGCCCGGTTCCCCGCAGCGCCAGCAAACCGGCCCGGGCCTCCCCTCTGCAGCTGTGGTTTGAGGGTCACTCACCTGGGGGGGGGGGGAGACAGACACAGAAGGGAGAAACGGGAGGGCACCACGGGTGCGGCGGGCCGGCTGGGGTGGAGCCGGCCCCCGCCTCCGTGGTGGGGGAATGGGGCGAGGATGGGACACGGGAGGAGGGGGAAGAGAGAGAGAGAGAGAAAAGGAGAGAGATGATGTCATCCGTTGTCCTGCCGCCGGGACAGCCGCCAGATGATCCTCCGCCAGTCCTACGGCCTGATCCAGCGACGCCGGGCGGTGGCACTGGACCCACTCCGCGGTTCCAGCGGGTAGGCGGGCGATGAACTGTTCCAGCGCCACCTGGTCGATGATTCCCTCGGCGTCACGATCTTCGGCCCTCAGCCACCGCCAGCAGGCGTCCCGGAGCTGCTGGCCGAACGCGAACGGGCTGCCGACTTCCTCCATTCGCAGCGCGCGGAAGCACTGGCGCTGCTGCTCCGGCGTGCGCCCCACGCGCTGGAGGACAGCCCGGCGAAGGTCGGCGTAGGCCAGCCAGTGGTCGGCGGGGAGCTGTAGCGCGGCTAACTGTGCCTCTCCCGTCAGGAGGGGGAGGAGGCGTGCCGCGCGCTGCTCCATCAGCCACCCCGAGGCTTCGGCGACCTGCTTGAACAACGCGATGAATGCCTCGGGGTCGTCCTGCGGGCCCATCTTAGTCAAGGTGATGGGAGATGGGCCCGTGGCCGGGGCGCTGGTGGACCCCGCCGACGCGAGGAGGGCTTCGAAGTGGCGCTCTTGCTCCTTCCGGAGCGTGACGAGTGCCTGGTGCTGGCTCTGCTGAGCCATGGCGAGGGCGTGGACCAAGTCCGCGAACGGGGAGGATTCCATGGGGCTGCAGGACAGGTGCTCCACCTTCCCGGGTTTCGGCACCACTGTAGCGGGTACAATGTGTGGGTGGAGCACAGAGGACGGCAGGACAGAGATCAGGATGCAAACAATCGGCTTTTATTACCAAACTTTTCAGTTTAACATTCAATTCAATCGCTCAGACACTGACTCATGCGCACACACAGACTGTCGTCTCCTCTGGATAATCACTCCCCTCCGCTCTCACTCTCCCTCCTTAAATAGGGCGCGGTTTACTGGGGAGAACACACACAAAACATAGCGATTCTGCCACTTACCTTCCCCAACTCCGCCCTCTTGTCACAGACCGGCGCTTGACCACGCCCCCGCTGCCACAGGTACGTGAATATTTTCATCATGGCACACCTTCAGCTTGTTCAGTGTGCTGAGTGCAGGATGTTTAGTCATTCTTCCTCCGTCACGAGTGACAGTTTATTTGTGAAAAGTGCAAATTAGTTAGCTCTCTGACGGAGAAGATTGCAGTTTTAGAAGCGCGTATCCAGGCTTTAGAGAAGGCCAGTGAGAATGAGAACAGTATAGTTTCTGTAGGGGAAAGTCTGGATGCTATAGGTGGAGTTAGTAATCCCCCAACTCTGGCATTAGAGCCCTCACAGCGGGGCAAATGGGTGACGACTCGGCAGCATGAGTGTAGAGCCAAAGCTACCGTTGAGGGTTAATCCAAAGATAATAGGAGGGTTAAAATCCAATACGTTAAATTTCCTACCCACAAGTAACTAGATACACAGGAAAGCATATAATAGATCCAATTACATATTGATTTGATATGCATGTTAAACAAGCGGTCTTTTTTCCCAATGTTTGTGTTGATTGCCAAAGTAATATGTCTGCGTGGTATGATGTAAACAAACTGTAATCTGTTGGCTATGTCAAGATCACGTGTTCAAACCATCCTATGGTAGCTTTCGCCATGATGTTACGAAATGGTCATGTGATGTTTTGGTTGGCAAGAGGCTATTTATAAATGGTCGATCGGAGCTATCGGGTCATTAATTATGGTAGTGTCGTGTTATCGGCTGTACATACGGATTTGATAAGAATGATCCCAAGAGCTTTTACCATATTCCAAAAAAAATCTGAAGCTTGCCGAAAGCTTTGGATCACAGCAATTAAGTGTAACAAGTGGGAACCTACGGACAATGACCGTGTTTGCTTTCGACACCATGTCTGGTAAGACACATGACTTTTTATTTTGTTTTGCAGTTTAATATTATGATGCAGGCCTAGGAATTCATATATTTTTTTCACCAGCCAGCCGGACTAGTTACCTTCCAAAGTAACTAGCCAAACAGAAAATCAACTAGCCAAAATTTGTTCATGTATGAATTTTACTTCTGTCAAAAATAACACAAAAGAGAGTAGTTACCGTTGTTCATGACTAATGTGCATTTATTTCAAGACCCGAGTATTTTGATACTGTTGTTAAATACATAAATGAGAACAACACAGAGCACCATAATATAATATCAACAAATAATAACATATTGGAAAACTTGGCAACTTGGTGTATGAGTATTGAAAACAAATATACTTACTATCATGACTATAGCACCCAAAATATGTCCAACATGCTTTCTGTATTTAACCATTTATGAGAGAGAAAGCATTAGGAGCTTCATATTGACTAGGAATGAACTTGAAAAAAATTAATTATTCCATAAAAATCGTATCGCAGCCAAGGCCTACCATGCTCCCACGTTTGCTTATAAGTCCTTTGTCATTTCTCCTTCTCGTACGCTTTAGGGCAATTCCATGTAAATGTCAACCTCACCATGCAAAAATAAAGCAACATGTAATACATCAAAACCACTCCCAGAGATATCACCTAGGCCTGTATTTTACAGATGTGAATAAGTTGAACCAATTTGTCACATTTTGATCACCTAATGTCACTGTCAGTCTTTCTCTCTTATAATGTAAAACCCAAGCTAAAATCAACTTTGATCATGTACAATTCTATATTATTGCCACAAGCCACAGAAATGTATGCTAAAATCCACAAAACAGCAAAACAATAGTTATCCTAAATATTTAAGAACTTTGATAGTTTTAGCTGATATTTAGAGTTTTTCAAAGGGTTATGGTGGTTAAATTGCTGATTTTTCTAAACATATGCCATGTCTATTTCAGACGCGTCACATCCATAACGGAATTTCATCACATCCATAACGCTGACTTTTCCTTCCGAAACTCTGCATGAAATACAAAATATTTTAAACAAAGATTTTTTAATATTCACCTTGGACCCGTCTATCAAATGGATATCTCCATTTCGACATTAGGTTTACAATTTCACAGAGTTTGATAAAAGTGTACAGTCACCCAAGAAAAGTGATACTTTTTCTGTCACATCCATAATGCATCTTTTATTGCCGTTTTCTGGCATGCCCTAGATGTACTATGGGAATTGTTCTTGTTCTATCACTTCTCCAGTATGGTACAGCCTTAAAATGTGCAACACCTGTTTAAATACTGGGAGACAATAAAACATGCACTAGGTCATTTGTTGCCATTTTGAACTCAAGTGTCACGTCCATAACGCTGGAATTGCTCTCTATCGGTGGCCTTTTTCTCCTCTTCAGACCGAGGTCGCTTTGTCCCCGTCTCTGGCGGTTTCTATACACCTTTCAGAAAATTCCACATCGCAACGTAGCTTTGGCAGATGTAAACAACAAAAACACATGTTTAAATAGGCGATAATGTGGCCACGTTTATTGAATTTGATAACATGATTACCGCAATATTCAGCGAGATGCGTTATATGCATGCGCAGAAGTGAAAAAAAATGACAGCCTGACTCGTACACGATATGATTCGGAATTCTTCGGTATTTTCCGTCCTGCCGATAAACACTTCAATTAACACAGCCACGGCACACGCTTAATATGTGGCAGCTTTAGTTGACGGTGTGTCTGAATCCTCGCTTCAAATATATTTTTTTATTTTCACCTAGCCAGCCGGGCTAGCTAGTGACAGGAATTACCCGCCAAATGACAAATTAAGTCGCCTCGGGAGACCGGACCACCACGAATTTCGAGCCGCGTGATGTTAGATAAAATTTCCTCATCAGAAATAATTTGTTGTGCTATGACATTGCTTAGATATCAACCAAAAGAGGAGTAAAAACACACAAACAGCTGATTTGTATACAGTACACGAGTACGATTTCCATAAACGCACTCTCAGCAAATTTACGTACTTTTTGCAGTATAAATATTTGACATTAGAAGGTTGGTCGAACTTTTCATGATATATGTATTTGAAGATAAATAGCATAGCCTGGATTTAAAACACTGCTTGTGCATTCTAATGGCCCTTTTCCACTACCCTTTTTCAGCTCACTTCAGCCCGACACGGCTTGCGTTTCGACTACCTCAGAGCAGCACGACTCAGCTCACTTCAGCCCTACTCAGCACCCAAAACTCGCACGGTTTTGGAGTGGGGCTGAAGCAAGCCAAACCGAGCCGAGTGGGGCTAGGGGCGTGAGGGGACACTCCCCTGTGCACTGATTGGTGAGGAGGAGTGTCCTCACACCCTGCGAGCACACTGGGATCTGTAAACACCTTAAACCCGGAAGAAGAAGAAGAATTACGAGAATTTCTGAAGCCTTATGCGCCTCACCTCATCTATACGCTATTGCCAGTATCTGTTGGCGTTGTCGGTGACAAGCCACAGCACCAAGACCAGCAACACTAATGTCTCCATGTCCTCCATGTTTATTGTTTACTATCCGGGTCGTGAGACTACCGCTTAAAAAACGCCACTGATGTCACTGTTTGCACCGCCTAACGACATCACGTGACATCCACCCACTTTCGCTAACTCCACCCAATGTGTCCACCCACTTCCAGCCAGCATGGTTCAACGCGGTTGTAGTCGAAATGCAACTCCAACAGCCCCACTCAGCTCGACTCAGCCCAACTCAGCACGGCACGGCACGGCTCAGCCCAACTCAGCCACGTTGGTAGTGGAAAAGTGGCATAAATGTAGAACTTGCTTAAGTTTAGTACTGTATATCTTTGGTGTGTGCGTCTGAAGCAACAACATTAAGTCAAGTCAACTTTGTCAAATATTATGCTATACATGCTCGACATACAGCACAGATGAAATTACAGTCCTCTCTGACCCACAGTGCAAACAGGCAATGCAATAAATAAAAAAAATAGAATAATTGAAATAAACAAACAGTATAAACACTCGATAAGAATTATGGTGATGATACACGGGGCAACTTTTTGGGCAATGTTGCCGAGCAATGTTGCTGGCAACGGGCAACTAGGTGAGACACAGGGCAACTTTTCAGGGCAACTAACAATGGGCAACAACAGTTAGCAACGGCAGTTTACAGTTAGCTATAAAAAAAAAACAAAAAAAAAAAAACGATGTCTTAATTTTTGCTGTGACCATTTAATCAAGCTGTCTGTTGTTTTTTAGTGCTTTGGTGAGGTAAATTCCTCCATATAGAATATTAAAATAACTTACCGGCGTAAAAACAGATGAGGAGTCTCTCCATCTCTTCACTCCACTGACACTGAGCGGCCGCCATATTTGTTTGAAATTTCTGATCCGAACCTCACCGGAGGTCACATGACTCGATACTCGCGTTCTGATTGGCTTATCTCAAAAAGTTGCCAGAGATTATCAAAACCATTCAGAAAGAAACAATGTTGCCCAATCTCAATAGAAAAGAGTCAAAACACAATTGCCCAGCAACATTACTCGGCAACATTGCCCAAAAAGTTGCCCCGTGTATCATCACCATTAGACAGACTAAACACTCATATGTCTACACACACAAATTGAAGCAAATAAACAGTCAAGGGCACTTGAGGTATAGCAGGTAAACATGAGATAAGCAGTATAAACAAACTAATAGCTGTTAAGGTGAGGTAGTGCGGAATAGTGCAAATGAGCGAGGTAAAGTGAAATGTGCAGTCACTGAGTTCAGTGTGTTAATGAATGTTGAGAGTATTTATTTATTTATTTATTTGTATGTGTGTGTGCGTGCGTGCGTGCATGCGCGCGTGCGTGTGTGTGTGTTGGGGGGGTGGTAACTGTGAGGGTGACATGTCAGATGCTGAGGGGGGGCAGGGGCAGAACAGGGAGGGAGTTGAGCCTCCTGACCGCCTGGTGAAAGAAACTGTCCTTGAGCCTGCTGGTTTTGGCCCGGAGACTCTGCAGTCCCCTCCCCGACGGCAGCAGGCTGAAGAGGCTGTGAGATGGGTGGGTGGGGTCACCTGCAATCCTGATGGCTTTGCGGGTGAGGCGAGAGTTATAAATATCTATTAGATTAGGGAGAGAGACACACCAATGATCCTCTCAGCTGCTCTCACGATGCGCTGCAGAGTCTTGCAGCAGGACACGGTGCAGGCGCCGTACCACACGGTGATGCAGCTGGTCAGGATGTTCTCGATGGTGCTTCTGTAGAATGTGTGCATAATGGGGGCCGGGACTCTTGCTCTCCTCAGTTTGCGGAGGAAGTACAGATGCTGTTGGGCTTTTTTGGCCAGTGATGTGGTGGTGTTGTTCCAGGACAGCTCTTCAGAGATGTGCACACCCAGAAACTTGGTGCTGCTCACCCTCTCCACTGCAGCACCGTCGATAGATAGTGGACCATGCTGGGTGTGCGCTCTCCTGAAGTCCACAACAATCTCCTTTGTCTTCTCCACGTTCAGGCGGAGATTGTTGTCCTTGCACCACATGGCCAAGCGGTTCACCTCACTCCTGTAGATTGTCTCATCGCCATTGTTGATGAGACCCACTACAGTAATGTCATCCGTAAACTTAATGAGATTTGAGCTGGATGTTGGTGTGCAGTCGTGGGTCAGCAGAGTGAAGAGGAGGGGGCTCAGCACACATCCTTGGGGGGGCCCCCGTGTTCAATATGATTATGCTGGAGGAGTTGCAGCCGACCCGTACAGCCTGTGGTCTCCCCGTCAGGAAGTCCAGCAGCCAGTTGCACAGAGAGGTGTTGAGTCCCAGCTGGTCCAGTTTATGGATGAGCTGCTGAGGAATGATTGTGTTGAATGCTGAGCTGAAGTCTATGAACAGCATTCTGACATATGAGTCGTGTCTCCAGGTGGGTGAGAGCTGAGTGGAGATGGCGTCATCGGTCGAACGGTTGGACTGATATGCAAACTGGAAAGGGTCCAGGGCGGGGGGGCAGACTTTATATGCCGCATGACTAGCTGCTCGAAGCACTTCATGAGGATGGGAGTGAGTGCAACAGGGCGGTAGTCATTGAAGCAGGAGGGAGACGGCTTCTTCGGGACTGGGATGATGGTGGTGGCGGCTTTGAGGCACGTGGGGACAACAGCCTAGCTCAACGAGATGTTGAAGATGTCTGTAAAGACATCTGTGAGCTCCTCGGCACAGTCTCTCAGGACACGACCAGGAATGTTATCAGGACCCGGGGCTTTCCGTACATTTGTCGTCCCGAGAGCTCTCCTCACGCTGTCTAGGGACAGCGTCAACACCTGGTCACTGGGAGCAGGGATGAGAGTGGCTTGTGATGAAAAAATCTGAAAAATTAGCCAGGGGTCTGGGGGCCATAGGCCCCCAGTGGGGTCCAGGGGTGAAGCCCCGGTGGGGGCCCAGGGGGCAAAGCCCCCGGGAGCTCATGGATTATATGGCCCTTTTCCACTACCCTTTTTCAGCTCACTTCAGCTCGCTTCAGCTCACTTCAGCCCGACACGGCTCGTGTTTCGACTACCAAAAAACAGCACGTCTCAGCTCGCTTCAGCCCTGCTTAGCTCCTAAAACTCGCACCGTTTTGGAGTGGGGCTGAAGCGAGCCAAACCGAGCCGAGTGAGGCTGCGGGCGTGAGCAGGCACTCCCCTGTGCACTGATTGGTGAGGAGGAGTGTCCTCACATGCCCACACACACCCCGCGAGCACGCTGGGATCTGTAAACACTGTAAACCCGGAAGAAGAAGAATTACGAGAATTTCTGAAGCCTTATGCGCCTCGCCTCAACTATACGCTATTGCCAGTATCTGTTGGCGTTGTCTGTGACAACAAGCCACAGCACCAAGACCAGCAACACTAACGACTCCATGTCCTCCATGTTTATTGTTTACTATTCGAGTCGTGAGACTACTGCTTAAAAGCTCACTGATGTCACTGTTTGCGCTGCTTAACGACATCACGTGACGTCCACCCACTTTCGCTAACTCCACCCAATGTGTCCACCCACTTCCAGCCAGCACGGTTCAGCGCGGTTGTAGTCGAAATGCAACTCCAATAGCCTCACTCAGCTCGACTCAGCACGGCACGGCTCAGCCCGACTCAGCCGCGTTTGTAGTGGAAAAGCGGCATTAGAGATTTTTTACCCTAAAAACCAATTTGTTTTATCATCAAAATTTTACAAATGTTGTTGAAATACCATACCCTGTTTGCTTACAAAATTGACACTTATACAAAAGTAGAACTCTCAAGTACATACATTACTTAAACTTTCATTTGATAAAGATCAACTACACCTATGTAAAGGAAACATTGACATAGGCCTTTTGTGATAAATTCCCTGGTTACGTGGCAACGAGCTACACAGATATCTAACAACTTCTTCAATAAACTTTCAGAGTCCGTTGGTGGATTTATGAAGAATTTACTGAAGCTTTATCTGTAAAACTGACATACAAGACATGCAAAGTGTATCTGGATTAAGCTATGTTTGGATTATAATCACACAACACAAGAAAGAGTAGGCTACGTACAGGACAAATGAAAGATGAGCAGTTAGCTTAAGGACAGAGAGGAGCCGTTGCGTGTGTATGCACCGCCACCTTGGGAATTAACTTATGCTTCAAAGATTACGTAGTAGAGTAACTTTATTGATCCCCAGAGGGAAATTAAAGTGTCAAGTAGCTTACACAAATGTACAAAAAACACATTAAGATACAGAGAGGGAAGAAATTACACTAAAATCAACACTAAATTACACTAATTCAACAAAGAGCAAAAACTTCTGGTATGGTGCAAAGAAAGTTATTAAAGGGAAACATTAAGTGAGCAAATAACAAGTGAACAAATAGCAAGTGTCAGCCATGATAGGGGGGATGCTTCTCAATTGTCACAATAAAAAGTCCAGTGAAGAAAGTATTGCACAGTCAAAAAAAAAAAAAATACCCACACACACACACACACGCCCACATACATACACGCCACACAAGCGCGCGCACACGCGTGCACACAGGGATTACAGTGAACAAGAACAAACTTATCAATTTTCAAACTCCTCCACTTGAGGCAGGACTTCTCCACCAACCTGGAGAGAGAAAAAAAATAAATAAATAAAAAAATCAAGGACCATGACGTCGCCCGGTATGGCGCAGCCGGGGCCCCACCCTGGAGCCAGGCCCGGGGTTGGGGCTCGTATGCAAGCGCTTGGTGGCCGGGCCTTTGCCCACGGGGCCCGGCCGGGCTCAGCCCGAAGCAGGGACGTGGGCTCGACCTCCTGTCGGTTCACCACCCACAGAGGTAGCCGTAGGGGGCTGGTGCAGTGTGGATTAGGCAGCAGTCGAAGGCAGAGGCCTCGACGACCTGATCCCCGAACACAGCGGCTAGCTGTTGGGACATGGAATGTCACTTCACTGGGGGGCTCCGGATTATGCTTTTGTTAAAGGCTCACAGTGACCTCACACTGCCAAATACGGTTATCATTATTATTCGAAATTATGCTACATTTGACACTTCATGAAATGTGATGTACACATTTGACATATCAAATATTTAAACTGAGAAAATATATCATTTAAAGAGGAAAAATTAGATGATTTTAAATTTCATGACAACACCACATCTCAAAGTTGGGACAAGGCCATGTTTACCACTGTGAGACATCCCCTTTTCTCTTTACAACAGTCTGTAAAAGTCTGGGGACTGAGGAGACAAGTTGCTCAAGTTTAGGGATAGGAATGTTAACCCATTCTTGTCTAATGTAGGATTCTAGTTCCTCAACTGTCTTAGGTCTTTTTTGTTATGTCTTCTGCTTTATGATGCGCCAAATGTTTTCTATGGGTGAAAGATCTGGACTGCAGGCTGGCCAGTTCAGTACCCAGACCCTTCTTCTATGCAGCCACGATGCTGTAATTGATGCAGTATGTGGTTTGGCATTGTCATGTTGGAAAATGCAAGGTCTTCCCTGAAAGAGACGTCGTCTGGATGGGAGCATATGTTGCTCTAGAACCTGGATATACCTTTCAGCATTGATGGTGTCTTTCCAGATGTGTAAGCTGCCCATGCCACACGCACTAATGCAACCCCATACCATCAGAGATGCAGGCTTCTGAACTGAGCGCTGATAACAACTTGGGTCGTCCTTCTCCTCTTTAGTCCGAATGACATGATGTCCCTGATTTCCATAAAGAACTTCAAATTTTGATTTGTCTAACCACAGAACAGTTTTCCACTTTGCCACAGTCCATTTTAAATGAGCCTTGGCCCAGAGAAGACGTCTGCGCTTCTGGATCGTGTTTAGATACGGCTGCTTCTTTGAACTATAGAGTTTTAGCTGGCAACGGCAGATGGCACGGTGAATTGTGTTCACAGATAATGTTCTCTGGAAATATTCCTGAGCCCATTTTGTGATTTCCAATACAGAAGCATGCCTGTATGTGATGCAGTGCCGTCTAAGGGCCCAAAGATCACGGGCACCCAGTATGGTTTTCCAGCCTTGACCCTTACGCACAGAGATTCTTCCAGATTCTCTGAATCTTTTGATATTATGCATTGTAGATGATATGTTCAAACTCTTTGCAATTTTACACTGTCAAACTCCTTTCTGATATTGCTCCAGTATTTGTCGGCGCAGAATTAGGGGGATTGGTGATCCTCTTCCCATCTTTACTTCTGAGAGCCGCTGCCACTCCAAGATGCTTTTTTATACCCAGTCATGTTAATGACCTATTGCCAATTGACCTAATGAGTTGCAATTTGGTCCTCCAGCTGTTCCTTTTTTTAATACCTTTAACTTTTCCAGCCTCTTATTGCCCCTGTCCCAACTTTGAGATGTGTTGCTGTCATGAAATTTCAAATGAGCCAATATTTGGCATGAAATTTCAAAATGTCTCACCTTCGACATTGGATATGTTGTCTACATTCTATTGTGAATACAATATCAGTTTGAGATTAAGTTATTGCATTCTGTTTTTATTTACAATTTGTACTTTGTCCCAACTTTTTTGGAATCAGGGTTGTACATAATCTTTCTGCAAACTTAAATGTATGAATTAAGTTTTCTTTTCCTTTAAATATGTTTTAATCTTAATCTAGTCCATTTAATAAAGTGCTAAAATTTAAACTTTAATATGCAGTTCCCTTACTTTTCTTTTTAGTGTACCTTAGTTCTACATATATTATGGTAATTGCACCAGAAACATTCTAAATCATTAGTTATAGTAATACAGCAACTGATTTTAAGGTGGCAGTTCTTGGGTTCATATCCCTTTATGATCAACAGGAGGTCATGAGGATCAATTCTCTTAATTGGATTGCATAAGATGGAGCAAACCACTGTTCATATTTTCATGCACATTTTTGTTACAACACTACTTGACCATAGATAATTAAGGTATCCCGTAGATTTTCAATCTATCATATACCTAAGTAATCGACAGTTTACCTTGCATATTGAACTTTAAGGTGAAATTTCAAATGTGTATACATTAACACTATTTAGGTCAGAAATCATTGAAACACTGGTAAAATCTAACCTATAAATCATGTCTCAGAGACCCTGAAAATGCACCTGAGAGCATCTATTTTCAAAACATTTTTTGAAACCACTCTAGTTTCACTTCGCGCCATTGGCACTCAACTGTCTGTGTCTTATGCCAGAATTTAGGGCTTTAACTTTTTTTCTGGGGAAAACACTTTGCAATAGACTAGAAAATGTTGTGGGAGTTAAGGGAACAGCCCTCTCCTGGCTCAGATCTTATTTAACTGATCGCTATCAGTATGTTGATGTAAATGGTGATTTTTCTAGACATACTGAGGTAAAGTTTGGTGTTCCACAAGATTCTGTCTTGGGTCCACTGCCATTTATTTATTTATTTATTTATTTATTTATATATGCATGTATATGTTACCTCTGGATGATATTATTTGTAAACATTGTATTGGTTTCCACTGTTATGCTGATGACACACAGCTGTATGTTTCTGCAAAACCTGATGAGAGACACCAGCTTAATAGAATTGAGGAATGTGTGAAGGACATTAGACACGGGATGCTTATTAACCTCCTTCTGCTTAACTCTGACGAGACTGAAGTACTTGTACTCGGACCACATGCAGCTAGAAGTAAGTTTTCTGATTACACAGTAACTCTGGATAGCCTTTGTTTCTTCACGTGCAGCAGTAAAAGACCTCGGGGTGATTATTGACCCCAGTCTTTCATTCGAAACTCACATTGAGAACATTACCTGGATAGCTTTCTTTCATCTCAGAAATACTGCCAAGATAAGAAATTTATGTCACTACATGATGCAGAAAAACTAGTTCAAGCTTTTGTTACCTCCAGGTTGGATTATTGTAATGCCTTACTGTCTGGACATTAACTGTATAATCAAGCTCCAGTTAGTTCAAAATGCAGCAGCAAGAGTCCTTACTAGAACTAGAAAATATAACCACATCATCCCTGTCTTATCCACACTGCATTGGCTCCCAATCAAATTTCGTATTGATTATAGAGTACCACTATTGACCTTGAAAGCACTGAATGGTCTTGCACCACAGTACCTGAGCGAACTTCTGGTCCTCTATGACCTGCCACGCCTACTTAGATCAAAAGGTGCAGGCTATCTGCTAGTACCTCATATCGTGAAGGCTACATCAGGGGGCAGAGCCTTTTCTTACAAAGCCCCACAGTTATGGAACAGCCTTCCAAGTAATGTTCGGGAATCAGACACAGTCTCAGTGTTTAAGTCTAGGCTGAAAATATCTGTTTAGTCAAGCCTTTTGTTAATGGTGTTTGAGGTAAAGGTGTAGATCTGGAGGGTCCTGAGACAGAGCGTTTTGGTAAACTGGGATGTATGGATGCTGTCAGTCTCCCACTCGCTTGCTCACTCGAATTTGTTGACTGTGTCGTGGCTGCTGCTTTATGTCCTGGGGCTCCCTCATGCCTGTGTTAACTTCTGGCTCTCCCCTTTTAGTTATGCGGTCATAGTTGCCAGAGTCCCTCCTTGTACTCAGTGCAATACGTATACTGTTCCTAATTATTTAAGTGACATTGGGCATATCTAACAACCTGTGTTTTTTCTCTCTCTCCTCAATCTGTCCCTCTGAGTTACATGTCGGTCCTGGGACCGAGATGCTGAACCCCTTCTGCTGATCCATCCTGGTGCTCAGTGTCTGGAGTCTCATTGCATCACTCCTGTGGAGGACGGACCCATGTGGACAGTTGAAAGTCACACTTGGAGGACACTCTTACAGTATTTACAGTAATGCTTTTATGGCTGAGGACTACAGTTGACTTGCTAACTTTAGGACTGCAGTTGTCATGAACAGTTTTGCACTCAAGTTTCCATCAATGAAGAGTTTATAACATCAACGAAACTGACTTCATGTTAAAACTGTTAATGTCAGTCATGATGTCTGTTGCTGCCCAAATGAGGATGGGTTCCCTTTTGAGTCTGGTTCCTCTTGAGGTTTCTTCATGTCATCTGAGGGAGTTTTTCCTTGCCACCGTCGCCACAGGTTTGCTCATTGGGGATAGATTAGGGATAAAACTAGCTCATGTTTTAAGTCGTTCAAATTCTGTAAAGCTGCTTTGCGACAATATTTATTGTTAAAAGTGCTATACAAATAAACTTGACTCGCTCCGCCCCTTCTTTATCAGAAAAAGCCAATCCTCTGGCTCTGCCCTCTTCTCCTGTCTCGGAAAAAAAGTAAAAACAACTTCCTGAACCAGTCCCATTGTTACAGTTCCCTGCACAACAATAAGGCTTGGTTTTTCTTTGGAAATTCCCAAATGCACGTCTGCACTCAAGCCAAACAGCAATGCAAGTAAACGGAAGTGGACTCAACTCAAGCGGTTTGTTTGTCTTGAACGACATCATGCGCCGAGTGGTCACAAAAATTACCGAACAGAAATTCGCCGCAACCCGCACTAACTTATTTTAATTATTACTTATTAACAATACTTCTTGGGACCAGAAGAAAATTACAGGGTTTTTTTTTTTTAAGTTTCAAATGTGCATAAATTGAAAACCGTTGCCTATGATCTTTAAGCATTAACAATAAATCTAAAAGTCATTTTTATGATTAAAAGGATTCATATAGGTAGCAGTCTGAGTGAATGACCTGACATCTGTGACATCACAGCAGGAAGGCTATCGGGCTGAACTGAAAGTCAGATTGTTTTGAAACGATCGGCCTTCAAGAAGAGAGCACAGACGGGTAAGCGCCGACTCTCATTTCACTCTCATAACATGCTGTTTACCTGCATTTAGATTAATCCATGCAACTTGTATTGTGTGTTTAACTTACCGGTATAAGATTATTTAATTTGCTTCAGAATGTGATTGTCTCAGTCCATCTGATTTAATTAGCCTTTTACGTTTTCAGTGAAAATGCATGCATGTACGCTGCACAAGTTATAACACCTATCCTGTTTTAATGAGAGTCACATGAGACCGTCAGTTCAATTCCATCCAGTTCTCTAGACTGTTTTGTTCTCTGGCTTTATTTCGTAAGGTGAGGGTCTCTGTGGCCGACGTGTTGGATTAGATTAGATTCACTTTATTCATCCCACATCGGGGAAATTCACGTTACAGTAGCAAGAAAATGTCATACAGATAAATAAAACTGAAATAAAAATTAGACAAACGAAAGACTAAATACAGAGAGCTATTTGTATTATCTACCGTGAAAAAGTATAGAAAAATTGCTTTATTGAGAGGCTCAGAAAAATTGCACATTACAGGTAGACTGTGTAATTATATATTATTTAAGTATGCATAAATAGTTTAAGGCCTATATTATTGCACATAATAATTGCATCGATGAGAGATGGCAGAGGTAGTAGTGGTGAAGTAGTGCAAATATAATGACAAACAGGTTATTGGTGCTACATTACAAGTTGTGGGTGTTATACAGTCTGACAGCAGCAGGTATGAATGACCTGCGTTATCTCTCCTTCTTACACCATGGGTGTAGCAGTCTACTACTAAAAGAGCTGCTTAAAGCCCCCACAGCCTCATGTATGGGGTGAGAGGGATTATCTATGATTGAGGTCAGCTTGGCTAACATCCTCCTCTCACCCACCACCTCAATGGAGTCCAGTCCAAGACTGAGCCAACCCTTCTGACCAGTTTATTAAGTTTCTTCCTGTCCCTCTCTGAACTTCCACAGCCCCAGCAGACCACAGCATAGAAAATGGCTGATGCTACCACAGAGTCATAAAAAGTCCTAAGCAGTGTCCTGCACACACCAAAAGACCTCAGTCTTCTCAACAGGTGGAAACGACTTTGGCCCTTCTTGTACAGGACATCTGTGTTGTTAGTCCAGTCCAGTTTGTTGTTCAGGTGAACACCCAGGTATTTGTACTCCTCCACGATCTCAATGTCCAAACCTTGGATGTTCACTGGTGCAATTTGAGGAACCGTCCTTCTGAAATCTATCACCACCTCCTTTGGATTGCTGGCGTTGATGTGCAGGTGGTTCAGTTCGCACCAGGCGACAAAGTTGGTGATGACCTCTCTGTACTCCAGATCGTCCCCCTCTGACGCACGTCCAATGATGGCTGTATCATCCGAGAACTTCTGGAGGTGGCAGCTGTCCGTGTTGTAGCTGAAGTCAGATGTGTAAAGTGTAAAGAGGAAAGGAGAGAGCACTGTACCCTGTGGAGCCCCTGTGCTGCAGACTACCACATCAGACACACAGTCACGGAGCCTCACATACTGCGGCCTGTTAACGAGGTAGTCGATGATCCATGCAGCCAGGTGGCAGTCGACACCAGCTCCCTCCAGCTTCCCCCTAAGCAGTGATGGCTGGATTGTGTTGAAAGCACTGGAGAAGTCAAAGAACATGATTCTCACAGTGCTCCCAGTGCCCTCCAGGTGCAAAAGTGACCAGTGTAGCAGGTAAATAACAGGGTCATCCACACCAATGCCCGGTCGATATGCGAACTGCAGGGGGTCCATCTCGCTGTTCACCAGGTGTCAGAGGTGGGAGAGAACAATCCTCTCCATGAACTTCATCAGGTGAGACATTAAAGCTACTGGCCGAAAGTGGTTGAGCTCCCTGGGTTGTGCAGTCTTGGGAACTGGAACCACACATGATGTTTTCCACAGAAGTGGAACATTCTCCAGACTGAGGCTCAGGTTGAAAATGTACAGAAGAATCCCACAGAGCTGATCTGCACAGTCCTTAAGCAGTCTGGAGTTGATACCATCAGGGCCAGCAGCTTTCCTCGTCTTGATCCTCCTCAGCTCCTTCAACATGTGATCAGCTGTTATGGAGAGGTGAGGGGTGTAGCCAAGGTGTGACTCCTGTAGAGTGAGGTCGGGGGTGGAGTGTGTGGATTGGTCTGGCAGGGAGCAGAGGGGGGTGATGTGGTATGAGGAGGGAGCTGTTGGTGTCAGAGGTATTATGAGTGGGGG